>NC_057798.1:621033350-621124460 GCF_018294505.1 Triticum aestivum
CGCACAATAGTACGGCCGATCACCCCCTACCATACAAACCACAACAATTCAATTGCATACCCCCAGACCTAAAAGTCCAGGGGCTCCTCAAACAATAAAAGCCCAAGAGGGTGTACAAATAAACACCTCCTACAAGGTGCCAGGCACAAAGGCCAGGATCATTGGCCCGCCGCCCTAACGGTTGTTTTCAGATAACCAAATAAGGCCGCGCCATCGGCGCATTCCCCCTATACGGTATCACACCATATGCTAACAAGATGAACCACGTTGGCTAGACTCCATGTGGTAAATCATCAGGCCGGCACCGATAATACACTCACGCCTACGTGCAGAGCCAAACCCCACCCTCAGAAGCAGGGATCATACAGCTGCAAGAGTAGCAAGTCGCGCATGCCTGTCAATATTTTGATATGACAGCCAACTATCCGGACATCAACTGAGGAGTCCGGGCTGCTTTTCGAATAGCGGCTGGGGTCACCAGGGGCTGATCAGGAACCTTTGGACCAACCACAAGAGGATGTTCAGTGCCATCCGCTCACTTACCTTCACAAACTAACTCTTATGCAGAACAGGTTTGGCGGCGTGAAGTCGGCCTGGACACATAAGGACAGGACCATGCAGGTAGACGGCAGTTTGGATTCACTTTCGATCCAATCACAGCCCCCTCCAGTCCGGCCATCATAGGTTCCGCCAGAAAACCATCTCTTTTTCATAATCATAAATCGCATTCATATGCATGGACATATCATATTACTGCAATGCATAGACTTAACTAAACATGCACCTGTCGTCGTTTATCATCGACGCCTCTTCTCCATAAAAGTGGCAGCCACGGTTCGTGTTACGCCCGGTTATGCCAGGGGCTCCACAGTACTGCAATAAAGTCTGACCACCTTCTCGGTCGCTCGGCACCCCGAACTTATAGCACTATATGCATCAGCTCCGAATCATGTCTTGGGTCATTGGTTGGGTTTGCACGGCTCCCATGTTTTGGTACCTTACGTTACGTTTCGTCGGCTAAGGTAGCACTGGGAGAACTACTGCAATTGTGTTCCGGATCTGCCGGATGAGCACCTCAGTAGAGAAAGCCGAAAACCGACTGTCATGATGCGGTGAGAGCTGGTCAGCTGTTCGAGAGGTTGCAAAATCCTTAAAGATTCATTCCGCATAACGCCACTATAAAATGCAGATTGCGACGGATTGGTCTACCACTCAGGCGCCAATAGAGCCCCTAGTCCGGCCTTCCGGACACTAGGGGATGCACCGACCATACTCATATTCCTATGGCTAAGTGAGAGTAGTAAAGCCCTATTGTCTGATTGCCTGGTTCGTGGTGAGGAACGCCTCCTTATAAGGACCCAACAATTGGATAAAGAGTGTTCATAAATACCCCGAACACCCCCGTACTTCTGTCGTGGGGGCTGAAGCCGACGACTGGCCAACTCTCAGAATGTATATACAATAAACAGCCGCAAAGGAAGAACACATGTTGTCGGAGTAATGGGCCACGGGTAGGCTAACCCGAGCCCCAAGACATTTCAAGACATCGGGGCAGGCCGCGCCCCTCAGGCCGAGTCCCAGGAGCGACTCCAGGATATGCCGAGTACCAGGCGGCGACTCCCAGATAAGCCGACTCCAAGCTGGAGACTCCCAGGGAGACCGACTGTGGAGAGTCAGCCCAAGACTCCTCCCTTATCCCGAAGTACGACGCGGGGTACGGTTACGGCATGGCCGTTTCCCCCCTGCCTACGAAGGGCCGGCATGGCTACAGTAAGCCGTACCGCTGGAAGATCTCCGGCGAGATACAACACTGTTGCCATGCCTGCCCTGACCTCAGCCCCAGTACGCAGTGCACTGTGCCCACGACGCCGGCCTGTACGACCCGAAGGCGGCAGGGCCGCCTGTCAGTGGGAGGGCCAAAGCCGGCCTAGGCAACCCGAAGACGGGCCCGTGGGAGTCGGCCTCCCTGGAGTCGGCCGACTCCTCCTGGGCCCCACGAGCCATTAATCACATAAGATGGGGAATGGCGACAGTGATCGCCCGATAGACGGCGGCACTGTTGCCATGACCCGATGACCGAGCCTGCGTCATCAGGAGTGCCGCTACAGTATCAAGCCTGTCCGCGGGACCAGCCAGTCGGCGGGCCCCGGAAGCCGGCGGGAAAGACGGCGGCCTGAGAGACAGACGGCTGGGACCCGCGCCCAGCCGGATTACTATTGTACCCCCGGGGGGTAGGCCTATATAAACCCCCCGGGGCACCCATGCAAAGGGTTCGGACCTAGAGAGAGAGAGATAGACCAGACAGCCCAGGAAGGAGAGAGCTAGACTTGCCCTCTCCTACCTCCAGAAACAGCTCCAGGAGCACCATTGTAGCCACTTTGATTTAGTGATCATGCGGAGACCCCACAGAGCAGCAGTAGGGGTGTTATCTCCTAGGAGAGCCCTGAAGCTGGGTAAGTTCCACCGGCGTGCATGTCTTCACCTCATCCCGCTTCCAGGCACCGGCGACGTTCTACTCGCTCCCACCATGATAAGCCATCCTTTGGCATATGTCGTATCCAACCCCCGACATTTGGCGCCCACTATGGGGCGAGGTGCACCGTCGTCCGGAGATCTGCTCTGGACGGGAACCCTGTTCCTCCCCGGCGAGCACAGCCAGCCCGGCACGCCGGCGGTGTCTGTGCCGACGCGCTACGTGGCGCTGAGATCGCCTATGCAGCCAGCTGCCTCGCCGATCTTGTCGGCGAGGTTTGCCTCTCCGACGAGCCCGCGCCCGATGCAGGCGCGAGTGGCCCCGAGAGCCTCTTCGTGGGCCTCGTCGACCAACTCCACATCGCCGGCGAGCCTCCCGCGGACTTGGAGTCCATAGGATCCACCGACCCGATGCTGGTCGACTCCGACACCGCGTCGCTCGACGCGTTCCCCACCAATGTGGCGGTCTACGACGAGCTGCTCTCGTACGCGGGGAGCGGCGGAAGCACCGTCACTGAGCTCCTCGTCCTCGAGCACGGCGAGTGCTCCGGCGAAGGAGCGCATGACCCGTTTGACGCGGCCCTGCGAGACCTTACAGCACCGATTCCGGAAGACGCCGACGCCGGGACGCTGGAGGCGCTCCGCCTTCAGCTCATCGAGGGCGCGAAGAAGCTGGCAAGCATGAGGTGCTTGTCAGAAGCTTACCAACGAGAGATGGATCACGCCGTAGGCGGCTCGCCGGATCCAACCGGGCCTAGCCGCCTAGGCGCGGTCCGACAGCGCGGCGCGGCATTCGCCAACCTCTTCGGAGCTGATCACCCTGTGTATGCCACACCCGCAAAGAATATCCGTGCCGCCCAGGTGGCGGCAGACGAGCTCGACAACTTCGAAGGCGAAGAGCGCCGCATAATGACAGAGCGAGTTCAGCAGCTCCTCGACGCGGCTGCCGTGCAGAATAATGCCGGCTACCGCACCGAGCCGCCGCAGCGCCAAAACGACGACCCACCGCCTTGCCAAGACCAAGGTGCGACGTCTTGAACACCGATTGGCGGGGCCCGTGGGAAGAAGGACAAGGAGCCGGCTACCAGCCGCAGTCGGACTCACATCACCATCGAGCGCGACCAAGACGGCCGCCCTAGAGCGGTGGAACGGCGGGACGACTACCTACCTCCCCCTCCTCACAGAGAAAGACAAGTCTCCCTGCTGCCCGTGGAACATCCGACTCTCGGCGACCGCCTTGGCCACCGAGAGGGAGTCGGAGAGAACGACGCCCGCCACCGGATCGACCGGCTCCACCGATCCCTGGCGCTGGAAGAAGAAGACGAGTTGGGTCCCCCCTACTTTGGACCCCGCATCCGGGACGAGCCCTTTCCCAAAGGGTTCACGCTCCCCCGAGACACGCCCAAATATACCGGCACCGTGAAGCCGGAAGATTGGTTGATCGACTACTCCACAGCTGTCAACATAGCGAACGGCAAAAAGCGTGTTGTCGTAAGATACGTCCCGCTCATGCTCCAGGGCTTGGCCCGGACGTGGTTAAATAGTCTGAAGCCTCGCAGCATCAATAGCTGGGTCTACTTCACCGAGGCTTTCGTACGCAACTTCACGAGCATGTACAAGCGACCTCCCAAGCCACGCCAGCTCTCCTTGTGCGTGCAAGGCCCTGACGAGTCTACTCGCGACTACCTCACGCGATGGGGCGAGCTCCGGAACTCCTGCGAGGGCGTGCACGAGGTGCAGGCCATCGAGTACTTTACTGCCGGGTGCAGAGAAGGCACCCTCCTCAAGCACAAGCTCCTCTGCGACGAGCTGGAGACCCTCGATGAGCTGCTGATCACAGCGGACAAGTACGCCACGACCGACTCCTCCATGAAGGCGGAGATTCGGCTCAGCACAACTGGCAAAGTCGCCCCTCAGGCTCCAAGAACTCCGGCTAGAGACACCAGTCGGCGGCAACAGCAGAATGACCAGAAGCGCAAAGCCCCGCAGCCGACTTCCAGCAGTCGGCAAGTGGCAATGGCAGAGGACCAGCAGCTGGAGGGACCGCCTCCGGCGAAGCGGCAAAAGGGCGGCAGTCCAACTGGCTGCCGGCTTTCTCCTACAAGCAGACTCTAGATGGTCCCTGCAAGTTTCACAGCGGCGCGAAGCCGTCAAACCACACCACCAGGAAATGCCACTGGCTGACAAGAATCGCCAAGGGGGACGGCCTGCTCCCTCCTGCTCCTGCTGGGCCGCCTCCTCCACCAACGCCCTAGTAGCCGACCGTCAGGCCAGTCGGCGCGATACAGGACGAGTTCCTGGATGAGCACGGAGCCTATGTGGTGTTCACCAGTGTAGCGGATGACCGGCGCAGCAGGCGCCAACAGAAGCAAGAAGTAAACGCGGTTGCATCAAGCACTCCAGAGTTCATGCATTGGTCCGAGAAGCCTATCAGTTGGAGCAGAGCTAATCACCCAGAGGTGATGCCGAGTCCAGGCTCCTACGCCTTGGTCTTAGGCGCCACACTCGCCACGGATAGGCGGGCCGCTCGCTTCTCGCGAGTACTGATAGACGGAGGCAGCAGTATCAACATCCTATACAAGGATACAATGGAGAAATTAGGAATCAAGCGAAGACAGCTTCAGAGCAGCCGGACTGTGTTCCACGGAATCGTCCCTGGCCTTTCCTGCTCACCAATCGGCAAGATCCTGATAGATGTCCTCTTCGGAGACAAAGATCATTTCCGCCGAGAGCCAATTTGGTTTGAGGTGGTGGACCTTGAGAGCCCATATCATGCACTGCTTGGCCGACCCTCCTTGGCCAAGTTCATGGCGGTCCCCCACTATGCCTACCTCAAGATGAAGATGCCGAGTTCCAAGGGAATCCTAACCGTGTCCGGCGACTATAGGAAGTCGTCCGCTTGCACGGCCGAAAGCAGTCGGCTGGCCGAGTCCTTGGTGATCGCAGCTGAGAAATGGCTCCTTGACCGGGTCGTGGCGATGGCCGGCAAGCAGCCCGAGTTATCGCCCGATCCCAAGGAGTCGGAAGCAGAAGGACCATTCAAGCCGGCCAGAGAAACAAAGAAGATACCATTGGACCCGGAGCACCCGGAGAGGTACGCTGTCATGGGCACATGCCTTGACGGCAAATAGGAAGGCGAGCTCGTCGATTTCCTCCGTGAGAATCGCGGCATCTTCGCATGGTCCCCCGTGGACATGCCTGGTGTCCCGACGGAATTTGCCGAGCACATATTACACGTCCGATCTGATATGAAGCCCGTCAGGCAGCCCTTGCGCCGCCTGTCAGAAGAAAAAAGAAGAGTTGTTGGAGAAGAAATAGCCCGACTCCTTGCAGCCGGCTTCATCATGGAAGTATTTTTTCCAGAGTGGCTGGCAAACCCAGTACTGGTGCTGAAGAAGAACAAGCAGTGGCGGATGTGCATTGATTACACGAGCCTCAACAAAGCCTGCCCCAAGGACCCATTTGCTCTGCCAAGAATTGATCAGGTGATAGACTCCACAGCCGGATGTGAGCTGTTGAGTTTCCTAGATGCATATTCAGGGTATCATCAGATCAAGCTGAACCCGGCTGACAGACTGAAGACCGCCTTCATCACGCTGTTTGGAGCCTTCTGCTACCTGACCATGATGTTCGGCCTGAGAAACACCGGCGCCACCTTTCAGTGTTGCATGCAGAAGTGCCTCCTGAAGCAACTCGGCGGAAATGCCCACGTCTATGTGGATGACGTGGTGGTAAAGACAGAAAAGCGTGGAACCTTGCTGGAGGACCTCAAGGAAACATTTGAGAATCTGCGCCGATTCCAGATCAAGCTCAACCCGGAGAAGTGCATTTTCGGAGTACCAGCCGGCCAGCTCCTCGGTTTCCTGGTCTCCGAATGCGGCATAGAGTGCAATCCAGTAAAGATCAAGGCCATCGAGAGGATGGAGGCACCCAGATGACTATTAGATGTGCAGAAGTTCACCAACTGTTTGGCATCCATCAGCCGATTCATCAGTCGACTGGGCGAGAAGGCTCTCCCCTTGTATCAGCTCATGAAGAAGAAGACCTTCTTTGAGTGGACTCCCAAGGTGGACGAGGCTTTTCTCCAACTAAAGAAGATGTTGACTACTCCCCCTGTGCTGGTGGCTCCGACTCCCAAAGAGCCCATGCTCCTATACATTGCCGCCACCAGCCGAGTAGTCAGCACGGTCATTGTAGTCGAGCACAAGGAGGAAGGCAAGGCGCTACCCGTCCAGAGACCGGTATATTACTTGAGCGAGGTGCTGTCGACCTTCAAGCAGAACTACCCCCATTACCAGAAGATGTGCTACGGCGTGCATTTCGCCGCCAAGAAATTGAAGCCTTACTTCCAGGAGCATCCAATCACCGTGGTCTGCACAGCTCCACTGGCCGAGATCATTGGAAGCCGAGATGCTTCTGGCCGGGTGGCCAAATGGGCCATCGACCTGGCTCCCTACACCATCTACTACGAGCCCTGCACCGCCATCAAGTCATAAGCACTGGCCGACTTCCTCGTTGACTGGGCCAAGACCCAGTATCTGCCACCAGCGCCCGACTCCACCCATTGGCGGATGCACTTCGACAGCTCCAAGATGCGCACCGGCCTGGGAGCCGGCGTCGTCCTCACTTCCCCCAAGGGCGACAAGCTTAGATATGCGCTACAGATCCACTTCGCCGCCTCCAACAACGTGGCCGAGTACGAGGCGCTCATCCACAGGCTCCGGCTTGCCAAAGAACTCGCAATTCGCCGGATCCTGTGTTATGGCGACTCTGACTTGGTGGTCCAGCAATCATCTGGCGATTGGGACGCCAAGGACGCAAATATGGCGAGCTACCGTTTCCTCGTCCAGCAACTTAGCGGATACTTCGAGGGGTGCGAGTTCCTCCACGTGCCGAGGAACGACAACGACCAAGCAGACGCCTTGGCACGAATCGGCTCCACACGCCAGGCAATACCATCTGGTGTTGCCCTCCGGCGCCTCCTCAAGCCTTCTATCAAGCCGTCACCAGAATCAGATTCAATCTATGTGCCGGCTCTGCCCGAGGAGGACGGATCCGACTCCAAGAAACATACAGTCGAAGCCGGCCCGGGGACTTCAGAACCCGGCCCGGGGACTGTAGTAGCAAGATCGAAGACTCCAGAGCTTGGCCCGGGGACTGCTCCAGTTGGCCCCGAGACTTTGTCAAATCAGCAAGCGGCTGCGGACTCCAACCCGCCGCCTCCCAGCACGGCCGCCCTTATCCAAGTCGCGCTAGTGGCAGTTAAAGAAATAGCAGCACCTTCATGGGCCCAGCCCATCCTCAGATTCTTAGTAAACAGAGAGCTGCCAACTGACGAAATCTTGGCTCGACAAGTGCAACGCCGAGCAGCGGCCTACACCATAGTAAACAGAGAGCTGGTCAGGTGCAACATTACCGGTGTCTTCCAACGCTGCGTCGAAGCAGAACAAGGTCAGGCAATCCTCAGAGACATCCACGAAGGCGAGTGCGGTCACCACACGGCCTCCAGGGCACTCGTCACCAAAGCCTTCCGGCACGGTTTTTCTGGCCAACCGCTCTGGAAGAGGCCAAAGAATTAGTCCAAAAGTGCAAGGGGTGCCAGATTTTTCGTTCCAAGCCACTTCAGCCGGCTTCTGCACTCAAGACTATCCCCATCGCCTGGCCCTTTGCGGTCTGGGGCCTGGACATGGTGGGACCATTCAAGACGACACGAGGTGGTTTGACTCACCTACTTGTCGCTGTGGACAAGTTCACCAAGTGGGTGGAGGTGAAACCCATCAAGAAATTGAATGGTCCGACTGCAGTGACCTTCATCGCTGACATCACAACTCGGTACGGCATCCCACACAGCATCATCATCGACAATGGCACGAATTTTGCCAAAGGCGCCTTGGCCCGTTTCTGTGTGACACAGGGCATCCGACTGGACTTAGCGTCCGTTGCCCACCCGCAGTCAAACGGCCAGGTGGAGCGAGCAAATGGCCTCATCTTATCCGGCATCAAGCCTCGACTCGTCATACCGCTGGAGCGATCTACCGGCTGTTGGCTCGAGGAGCTGCCAGCCATCCTCTGGAGTCTGCGCACGACTCCAAACAAGTCAACCGGCTTCACACCATTCTTCCTCGTCTATGGCGCCGAAGCCATCATCCCAACGGACATAGAGTTCGACTCACCGCGAGTCACCATGTACACCGAGGAAGAAGCAGAAGAAGCACGTCAAGACGGCGTCGATCTGCTGGAAGAGGGCCGGCTGTTGGCACTCAGCCGGTCCAGCATCTACCAGCAGAGTCTGCGTCGGTACTACAACAGGAAGGTCAGGCCAAGATCCTTTCAAGAAGGCGACCTTGTGCTCCGGCTGATCCAACGAACAGCCGGCCAGCACAAGCTGTCGACACCTTGGGAAGGCCCCTTCATCATCAGCAAGGTGCTAGGGAATGACGCCTACTATTTGATTGACGCCCAGAAGCCCCGAGCGCGCAAGAGGGACGATTCCAGCAAAGAGACAGAGCGCCCGTGGAATGCAAATCTTCTTCGAAGATTTTACAGTTAATGCAGTATGTATCACACTACCCCTTTGTATTAAAGTACTAAGACTTTGGGCCCCCCGAGACGAGCTCAGGGACTGCCCTTTTTGTTATCTGTACGATAAGAATTATGCCTCTGAGTACATTACTTTCATTACAAGCCGCTTGGCACCGGGCTTGACTAGTCGGCCCGGGTACTCGCCGCCTTGCGCTATGAGAAGCTTCCCGCAGTCAGACAAATAGTGTGCGGTGCCCAATCCGCCTCCTGGCAAAGCCGCAGCTCGCAGAGCGACTGTGAGGCAGGCAGGAGTGACGAAGAACGGGCACCCACACGAAAAATGGCTAAGGACCTAAAGCACGAACATAGCATAAGACGGCCTCCAGCATTTCTAAAGCGGAAGGCCGACTCATGAGTAGCCGGCTCGCCGTCTTTATTAGCATCTATTAAGGACGGCCGACTCTTGGGTAGTCAGCATGTCGCTTTCTATCCGACTTGCTAAAGAAACTCTAAACGGCCAAGTCCTTGACTTCCCGAAGTAGCCAAGCGCTTGACCCAGCGGCAGTCCGCAGAGCGGCTGCTCAACTGACAAGGCAACGACTAAGGGAAGGCGGCAAAAGGAAAAGCCTAAAGAGCAGTAAGCAAGGAAAGACGGAAAGCGGATTAATATTTACATAGGCCCTTGGCCGAATCTTCGAATAGAAGTTCAAGATACACCCCGCGGGTGGAATTGTTCGAATCTAACAAAGTTTTCAAAAGATTACTAAGACAGACAAACAGAGGCGAAAAAGCAGCCTAGGAGGCGGCATCTGGGATTGGAGGATCGGAGGAGACGGCGGTGTCAGGTGCTGGGGCAGTCGCCTGGGCGGTCTCGGTTTGATCGCCTCCGGCGGCAGTCGTTTTCTCTTGACGCGGCTCATTGCTGGAGGCACGGTCGAGCTGAGGCTGGCCGCCTGCTCCGTCTTCTGGCACCTTCGCCTCGCCTTCGGCCTCCGCCTTGTCCTCCTCCTCAGTGCTGGAGTCGATCACCTCCGCCGAGTCCTCGCCATACTCCGGGTTCATCCCGAACGACTCTGCCGGCACTTTCTCGCCGCCTTCAGCCCGCTCGGGCACGAAGACGCTGGTGTCTGTGTACTCGGCGATGGCCGCCGCACGCTCGATAAGGGCGTCCAGCACGGCCTCCAGTTCGGCCTGGGCTTCTGACCGGAACGCGGCCAGGCGGTCCAGGTCCAGCCCTGGATACCACGCCTTGACGAACTCCAAGGCCCGCGTGCTCCGGCCCGGGCCGAGGAGCCCTTCCAGGCCTCAAGACGGCCGACAGCGACTTCCAGCCAGTCGGCGGTCCGACTGGCGGTGCGTAGAGCCGGCATATCTGGCCACAAAGCGGCAACCGCCTGGGCGCCGGCATGCTGAAGCCAGCGCATCTGCCGGTGGACCGGACGAAGATGGGCTTCAATGCTCAGGAGCTGTTCATCAACGGTTCGGGGGGCATTGGCGGCGATCTCCTCACCATTCGCCCTTCGCGCCTCATGAGCAGCCTCAGAGGGACCGCCTGCGAGTGACCAGGGAAGAAGTCTGCCAAGACAAAAAAGAAGAAAGTCGAAAAATCAGAAGTCGGCCCGACACATAGTCGGAAGCGCGAAGAAGCGAAAGAAACGTACCATCCACAATATCCTCGATCTCGTGGAAGCCGGAGGTCAGCATCGCCTCCCTGTTAGTCCAGGAGGAGCGCTCGCTCTCGAACTCGGCCAGGAGAGCGGCTTCCTTCTTCTCGGCCTCGTCCTGCGCCTTCTTGAGCATCTCCTTCTGCTCGGCCAGCTGCACCGCCAGCAGGTCGCGCTCCGTGGCGAGCCTATCACACTCCTCCTCCTTGGCGCGACGGGCGGTATTGGCCTCGCCCAGCTACTCCTGAAGAGCGGCGTTGGCTCCTGGAAATCGAAAGAGAAAACAAATCAGTCGTCAGGAAAGAAGATCGCGGGAAGATCCGGCCCGACTGCTCAGCAGTCGGCCCGAATCTCAGGGACTACAGCCCGGGGGTGCGCCAGCGCGCCCCCGCAAAGAAGAAGAACTCACTCTGGCTTTCCGACAAGTCGGCAGCCCGCTTGCTCAACTCCTCAACATTGCGGTTGAAGGCAGTGGTGCAGAGGTTGTGATACTCCTGCAGTAAGTCATTGAAGACGAAGTTAGTGTTTGGAACTCGCTAGAGGGAGTTCTGAACCGCCTGCTCAGCAGCCGGCCCGGAACTCGGGGACTACACCTAGTGGGTGCGCTGGCGCGCCCCCACAGAGACAAACAAGAATCAAGAAGGAGAAGAAACTTACTCGGACGGCCATTCGCGCGGCCAGGTGTGCTCTGGTGCAGGACTGAAGGGCGTCGCCTTTGGCCCGCAACTTCGCCTGGACTTCCAGGAGCAATTGATTTAGTGGCCCGGTGCCGCCTTCGCGCACCCACCCGGTGGGCGCGGCTCTTGTGGCCTCGGCGTCTAGAGCTGCCGAGCTGGCAGCGCCGATCTCCCGAGGTCGCCCTCTCAAGACGGCGACGCACCAGTGAGGCGACTTGGAGAAGCAGCCGTGCTTCGGCCTCGTCCATGGCCGGCGGCTCCGACGGATCCACCGGTTGTTTGCCGTGCGGCCTCCCAGACAGCGGTGGAGCCGGCAGCGGCGGCACGAGAGCATCCGACATGGAGGCCTCGCCGCTCTCCTTCTCCGCGATGGGGTTCTTGGTGCCGGCTCCCCCGGTCTGCCCCGTGAACTCCGGAGGCGGCGGTGCAGACGATAGTGGGGGGACGAGCATCGCTGATCGGTGACGCGCGGCCTCCTCGGCGCGCCGTCTCGCCACAAGGGCGGCTTCGGCATCATCCAGCTTTTTTTGGGCGGAGGCGGCCGCCCTGTCGGCCTCCGCCTTCTCCAAACGCGTGGCCTCCTCCTCCTCGCGCTTCTCCCGCGCATTCCGCTCCGTCGCCTCCCGGAGGTCGGCGGCAGGGTCGTGCCGCCGAGTATTGGCGGATGTCTTTGCCGACCCCATGACGGAGGGGACGGCGACTCTCTCAAGGGAAAGAGGGGCCCTGAAGAAGAATGGAGGGAGTATATAAACGAAGACTCGGACAAGATTCAACGAAGAAAATAAAAGAGCGTAAAGACTTACGCGGATACTAGCGGCGGCTTTCTCACTTCCCTTCGGAAGCGGTTGGCCTTCACGGCCGCCTCCTCTCGTCTGGTCGCGGCGGCCGCCCCCTTGAACTTCTTCAATTTGCCGCCGGGCGCACTCAACCCGGCGTGACGCCTCTTCGCGCCGCCTTGGCCGGCGGAGGAGCCGGCGCCCGACGGGCCGATCCTCAGCTGGTGGCGCGGAGCGACTTCGCCTTCGGTGTCGTCATTTGGCCAGTCGGCGAAGGTGGCCGAGGGCCTGAAGTCGCCTTCTGCCCCCCACCCCCGCCTTCGGCGTCGGCTTCCATCGCCGCCGCCCCCAAGTCGGGGTCGTCGACATTGCTCTTCGCACGGTCGGGAACATACTCGCGGGGCTGCCTCGTGGCGCCGGCGGCAGGCCGCATAAGAGGATTCTAGTTCAGAAGAAGCCAGCAAGAGTCAGAAGCCGGAGTCGGTTGCGGAAAAAGATAAAACAGCAGGGAGACGCGACTTACCACTGGTGGAGGGTTGACGCGCGAGTACGGCTCCTTGCCGAACTGCCAGTCCTCCTCGTACTCGCAGTGCGCGATGTAATTTACCATGTTCGCCACCTCCTTGCGGGGCATCTCCTTGGTGCTCATCCGACTTGGGTCTCGGAGGCCGCTCATCTGACAGATCAGGTGAGGCCGGCCTTGGAGCGGGAGAACTCGGTGCGCCACGAAGGCGGCCAGCAAGTCGGCCCGACGAGTCCCTCCGACTGCGTCAAGACTTGGAGTCACGCCACGGCGGCGGCTCCGGCAGGAGTCAGCGTCTTGACTCGGTGGGACCAGCTGGGGAGCCACCCAGTTTGGGGAGCGGCGTTGTAAGGCGGCAAGTTTACCCAGTCGCCGTCGAAGGCGAGGTTCTTCACGTAGAAGTACGAGCACTGCCACATCTTCACCGACTTGATCAGCGTGATGGGAGGAAAGGGGTTGTCGGCCGTCGAGCACCGCATCGCGATGAAGGCACTGCACTGGGCCGGCACGCCGGCGATTTGCGTGCCGAGCTTAGAAGAGAAGAATTCTCCCCACAGCTCGATGGTGGGGAGAACGCCGAGGAAACCCTCGCACAGGGTGGCGAAGGCGGAGAGCGGCACCACCGTCTTCGGTGTGAGGTGGTGCGGCTGAAGGCTGTGGAACTCCAGGAACGAGCGGAAGAAGCCGCTCGCCGGCAGCCCCAGGCCACGCATAAGGTGCGAGCGGAAGATGACCCGCTCGCCCTCTTCCGGCGCCGGCCGGATTTCCCCCTCTGGGGCGGCGCGGGCGTGCACGAGGTCTGTGCTGGGGAGACAGCGGGTCTGGCGGAGGAACTCGATGTGTTCTTCCTCTACCTCCGAGCCGTCCCATACGCCGGAGCGCACGGCAGAGGCCGCGGTGGAGGAAGAGCTCATCGCCACGGTAGGATGTGCTTCTGCTCAACGGCGGAGGAAGGAGGGAGAGAAAGCAAGATGAGGCGGGGGAGCGGGGAAGAAGGGCGCGCGAGCTGTGCCGCTCCATTTCTCCCCCGCCTACTTATAGCCATGCGGGCTGAGAAGCCGAGGGGGCGGGCGTGGGATTAACTGCGCATGATGCCCCACGCCGCCCCACGATTTACCCACGAAGTTACTGCGCGCAGTAACGACGTGGGAAAACCAACCGTCCTCAGACACAATGGATCCGTCCGTATGCCGAGGCGCGGTAGTGGCGGGCCCTGCCTGACGGCCCGTCCCGTCGCGCGCGTGGGCAGGCAGACTATTCTCCCCACGTGGCGCCACGCGATAGGACCACCCTAATGGCTGTGGGGAAGCGCATCAGGCACGCCGCCTGGCTTCCCGCCGCGACCTTGAAACTGAGGCTCTTTGCCGAAGCTCCGACTTTCGACAGTCGGCCCAAGGGAAGACGGCAGCTGAGTCCCAGAGTCTGCACTTTTAAAGATTGAAGCTGTTGAAGCCCCACAATGCAGCGACCGCAGGGTTTCACCAGCTTCGGGGACTACTGTCGGAGTAATGGGCCACGGGTAGGCTAACCCGAGCCCCAGGACATTTCAAGACATTGGGGCAGGCCGCGCCCCTCAGGCCGAGTCCCAGGAGCGACTCCAGGATATGCCGAGTACCAGGCGGCAACTCCCAGATAAGCCGACTCCAAGCTGGCGACTCCCAGGGAGACCGACTGTGGAGACTCGGCCCAAGACTCCTCCCTTATCCCGAAGTACGACGCGGGGTACGGTTACGGCATGGCCGTTTCCCCCCTACCTACGAAGGGCCGGCATGGCTACAGTAAGCCGTACCGCTGGAAGATCTCCGGCGAGATATGACACTGTTGCCATGCCTGCCCTGACCTCAGCCACAGTACGCAGTGCACTGTGCCCACGACGCCGGCTTGTACGACCCGAAGGCGGCAGGGCCGCATGTCAGTGGGAGGGCCGAAGCCGGCCTGGGCAACCCGAAGATGGGCCCGTGGGAGTCAGCCTCCCTGGAGTCGGCCGACTCCTCCCGGGCCCCACGAGCCATTAATCAGATAAGATGGGGAATGGCGACAGTGATCGCCCGATAGACAGCGGCACTGTTGCCACGACCCGATGACCGAGCCTGTGTCATCAGGAGTGCCGCTACAGAATCAAGCCTGTCCACGGGACCCGCCAGTCGGCGGGCCCCAGAAGCCGGCGAGAAAGACGACGGCCTGAGAGACAGATGGCTGGGACCCGTGCCCAGCCAGATTACTATTGTGCCCCCGGGGGGTAGGCCTATATAAACCCCCCGGGGCACCCATGCAAAGGGTTCGGACCTAGAGAGAGAGAGAGATAGACCAGACAGCCCAGGAAGGACAGAGCTAGCCTTGCCCTCTCCTACCTCCTGAAACAGCTCCAGGAGCACCATTGTAGCCACTTTGCTTTAGTGATCATGCGGTGACCCCGCAGAGCAGCAGTAGGGGTGTTATCTCCTAGGAGAGCCCTGAAGCTGGGTAAGTTCCGCCGGCGTGCATGTCTTCGCCTCATCCCACTTCCAGGCACCGGCGACGTTCTACTCGCTCCCACCATGATAAGCCATCCTTTGGCATATGTCGTATCCAACCCCCGACACATGTTCAAACCAAATAGGCAACATATAATAAAAGTGCCATTATCCCATATTACAAACGATGGCAAAAATGCCCTTAGGGAAATATAATGTCTTTGGTGCACTTGTCCGCCGCTAAGCGGGCACCCTCCATTACACCTTCATAATATAGTTCGGGCTTGCGTTGCTCCTTACCCTCTGGTGGCCCCTCAGTTATCAGCTTTTCTGCGTCAAGCTTCCCCCAATGCACTTTTGCATGGGCAAGCGCCATTCGCGCACCTTCTATATAGACTGATCGCTTGATAATATCAAGCCGAGGACAGGCGCCCACAATCCGCTTGACGAGTCCGAAGAAACTGCTGGGAATTGGCTCTACAGGCCATAGCCGGATGGCCAGGTCCTTCATGGCTACTTCGGCCGCCTGGTGCAGTTCGACCAGCTACTTCAGCTGATCGATAAAAGGCACCGGATAGTTCGGCGCTAGATAATACGACCAGAAGTTCCTCCCCGCAGACTCCCTCTCCTCGGACCGGTAAAATTGGGCCGCATCTGATATGCTACGAGGAAGATCCGCAAACGCCCCTGCAAAATCAAGAATTCAGCTTGCCGCTTAGAGTTCTCCATATTATAACATCATAACAGCCATAGATACAGCATGCCTTACCAGCCGCAACTTTTCGGGCCTCCTGAATGTCTCGTACAGTACCTCGGGCTTCTTCCCGAGCAACTTCCGTGGCTTGGAGAGCTTGGGCGAGTTTGGATTCTTTCCCTACTAAACTCTGCACCAAGCTCTCGCTTTTCGTCACAGCATCCTGAAGCTCCCGCTCAGCTATGATGACCCTGGCCTCGTGTTTTTCATGCAGAGCCTGTTCGGCGGCAGCCTTCTCTTGGTCATCAGCCGCCGCTTTCTTCAGCACCTCATATTCGGCACTTGCTCCTAGGGCGCATAACATAGATACTTTTCAAATAGGCACACTTATTGATTTGTGCCCAACGCAAGACAATGTCCAAACATACCTTGCCTCTCCTCCAATTGCTTCTTCACATGGCCAAGTTCTTCTTCGGCCCGTCTTAGTCTCTCTTTCAGCTCGGACACTTCCGCATTATGAGCGTCCGTCCTCTCCACATACGCCTGTTTTCAAAAACATGGGTATACAACATTAAAAGTTCCCATTACAACTGAGGATTTGATCCCCTGCCCAGCTTTCTTTTTCCGGACAGTGTATCAGGGGCTACTCCTCATATCATACTAATTCTTTAAAGGTTCCTTAGAAACCATACCTCAAAGGCCTTTATAAGGCCAAGACAGGACTCATTCAGCCGCTTTCGGCAGCCTGAATCTTTCCAACCATCGCACCCATAAGGGCCCGATGTTCATCAACGACGGACGCGTTCCTTAACGCTGTCAATAGTCTGCCCGACAACTCAGCGTATACTGAGGTGGCGGACGGAGTAGGCAAACCTCCCTCCATGGAGGATGGCCGCTGGCCCGATCCCGGAGCCTTAGGGGCCTCCAGAACTTTATCCGGCCCCGAGTCTCTTTGAGACGACACCTCGGTGTTGCGCCCGGACTTTGAAAAAGGAATGCCCGGAGGCGTCTCGCTCGCCACAGCATTCGAGCTCAATGAATCCTCCGATGAGGATTGTCCGGCAGGAGACCTTGCCGGGTTGTGTGAGATGTGGCGATAGTTAAAAGTACAATACCCGGACAACCCTGGATACATAGGCGTAGTCGGATTTCGGTTACTTACGATTTTCCCAGGGGCTAGGCCTCGGGATCCCACTCTGGGCTGTTATCGGCAGCCGTGGTGGATGCCTCTGGAGGGGAACCTCACCTTCTCTTGGGCGACTCGGCCTCCAGGGACGGGGAAGTCGCACGCTTCTTCCCACCGGTAGAGCGAGGCTCGTCCTCCGCTGCCTCCTCCTCTTCGTCTTCGGAAGAAGGAGCGTCGCTAGAGCCTTTGGACCGGGTGTCCGGAGCCTCATGACAACGGAGGCCACTCCGGGTCTTCTTGACCTGCTTGGGGGCCTCCTTCTTGGGCGCTTTGTAAGGTGCAGGGACCAGCATCTTCGTCAGAAGAGGTCCGGCCGGTTCCTCCGGCAGTGGGGCCGGACATTGTATCTGCTCCACTCTTTTTATCCATCCCTAAAGCCACAATGAAGCACGATTAATACGCCCCCCTCATGATATGCCGGCTGAAGCCTGGACGAACGGGGCATGGCTATAACTTACCGGGCTTGCAGAATGGGATAATTGATACCCCCTGTCCTTAGAAGAGTCCGACCATGATTTGCTGGACTTAAAGAGCACCTTCCAAATATCCTCATGGGAGGAATCATGGAGCTCCCGGAGGGTTTGGTGCTCGGATGGGTCGAATTCCCATAAAGTACAGGCTCGACGCTGGCAAGGGAGAACCAGGCGAACTAGCATCACCTGGACTACGTTAACAAGCTTGACGTCCTTGTCAACCATATTCCAAACACGCGTCAGGAGCAGTGACAGCTCATCGGACGAGCACCAGTTCGGGCCCTTCTTGGGCCAGGACGTAAGCCGCAGCGGAGCTCCGAATCTGAACTTAGGAGCTGCTGCCCATTCTTCGCCGCGTGGTTTGGTGATATAAAACCACTGCTGCTGCCATTCCTTGACGGAGTCGTTAAAAGTGCCCTTCGGCCAAACAACCTTGGGCATCTTGCTCACCATGGCACCGCCGCACTCGGCATGTTCGCCACTCACCACCTTGGGATTTACATTGAAAATCTTCAACCACAGGCCAAAGTGAGGCGGAATCCGGAGGAAGGCCTCGCATGCGACGATGAACGTCGAGATATTGAGAAAAAAGTTGGGGGAAAGATCATGAAAATCAACCTCATAGTAATACATGACTCCACGTACAAATGGGTGGAGGGGAAACCCGAGCCCATGGACAAAATGGGGAAGGAAGACGACTCTCTCGTGGAGCTCCAGAGTAGGGACAACCTGTCCCGCCGGTGGAAGACGATGGCCAATCTCCTTGGCCAGATACCCGGCTTCCCAGAGCTTCTTGATATCCTTCTCCCGGACGGTAGAGGCCATCCATTTTGCCTCCTGCTCCGGATCCGGACACCTTTGGAAACCCTCTCTTCGATGGAAAAGAAAGGCGCTCGGGCATTAGGGCTCGAGCAGAGGGAAGTGAGTTAGCGGAAGGAGAAGGCGTGGGTAAAAGAGGAAGATGCCCTATCTCTTTATAAGAGAAGGTAAGAGCTTTTTGCGCCTCCCCACTTTCCTGGTAGAACCCGCTCGCCTCCCGCTCGCCGCAATTAGCGGTACGGTTGGATTACCCATACCCATATTGATGAGAATCTCGTGATAAGGGGACACGATCTTCGCTTCGTCAAGGCGTGCTCAGGAAACCGCCTCGCAGTATACGCTATGGATGGTTGTGGGAAAAATGGTTTGGATAATAAACCGACCGTAATGACATAGCCCGTCGTCTAAAAAGTTGTCTGCTGAAGTATCATTTTATCTACGGTGGTATGTGAAGATCATTTTGCCGATCCGGACACAGATTACGTGTTCAATAATTACCTTGGAGTATTCGGAGGAGGAAACCGCCTTGCAATGCCGAAGACAAGACTGCACGCCGGACTCGTCGTCATTGAAGCCTGGTTCAGGGGCTACTGAGGGAGTCCTGGATAAGGGGGTATCCGGACAGCCGGACTATATACATCATTCGGACTATAGAAGCGTCAAGATACAAGACTCAAGACTTCGGCTCGTGTCCGGATGGGACTCTCCTTTGCGTGGAAGACAAGCTTGGCAATCTGGATATTATGTTTCCTTCCTTGTAACCGACTCCATATAAACCCTAGCTCTCCGGTGTCTATATAAACTGGAGAGCATGGTCCTTAGAAGGGCGATCACAATTACAATCATACCATCATAGGCTAGCTCTTAGTGTTTAGCCTCTACGATCTCGTGGTAGATCTACTCATGTATTCTACATATCTTCAATATTAATCAAGCAGGAAGTAGGGTTTTACCTCCATCGAGAGGGCCCGAACCTGGGTAAACATTGTGTCCCTTGCTTCTTGTTACCATCAGCCTAAGACGCACAGTTCGGGACCCCCTACCCGAGACCCGCCGGTTTTGACACCGACAATAATCGCCATACAAAGAGCTACCCAAAGTGCAAACTGCTACCCAAATTCGACAATGAAGCCGCACCACCCGTCTGGCCCAAAAACTATACAGCTACTCAGCCGGACCAACCAACTCATGGCCGCAATAGAGCATCCATTGATACCGCACACGATTTACGAGAGCTCCTGGACAAAAAGGCCAGTGCGGCCAGGTCCATCTATGGGTCCAGAGGACAGACACCGAAGCGGGATCATGGTCACCACAACGATCATGCTGATCGAATACCAGTCCAGAATCAACACCGGGAGCAACAGCAGCCGGCAGCAGGCCGCGACACGGCCAGATACAGAGGGGCTGTGCACCCCCTATGCTTCATGGATGAGGTGCTAGATCATGAATTTCCACAGGGATTCAAACCCGTGAATATAGAGTCATACGACGGAACCACGGACCTCGGGGTCTGGATTGAGGACTTTATCCTTCACATACACATGGCTCGTGGGGACGACCTCCACGCCATCAAATACCTACCCCTCAAGTTAAAAGGACCAGCTCGTCATTGGCTGAAAAGCCTCCCCGTAAACTCAATTGGAAGTTGGGAGGAACTTGAGGATGCTTTCAGGGCCAACTTTCAAGGGACCTATGTCCAACCTCCAGATGCTGACGATTTAAGTCACATAATACAGGAGCCCGAAGAGTCTGCCCGCAAGCTTTGGAACAGATTCCTCACTAAGAAGAACCAAATTGTCGACTGTCCGGACGCCGAAGCCTTAGCGGCCTTCAAACACAGTATCCGAGACGAATGGCTTGCCAGACACCTCGGCCAAGAAAAGCCGAGAACGATGGCAGCCTTTGATGATGTCCTGGATTAGGGGGTACTCACGACGTTGTCCCTCGATCAGTTAGATTGGGCCGAGGACCCCCATGGCCGTATACTCATGGGCCAGTTCGGACAGTGACCGCATACAAGGAAGATTCCACAAGACTTGGCAATCAAGACAAGGACTCCTCCCCCACCGGTGTATTCGGCTAGGACTCTTGTTATCCTAGGCCTCTGGTACATTATATAAACCAAGGCTAGGCTAGTCGATAGAGGATTATTATGACATTATTCATCATACCTCTAGGGTTTAGACTACAACATATGATCTCGAGGTAGATCAACTCTTGTAACCCCTGTATTCATTATAGTTAATCAAGCAACATGTAGGGTATTATCTCATCAAGAGAGCCCAAAGCTGGGTAAAATCCCGTGTTCATGTTACCATTGATCCTAAGACGCACTGCTTGGGACCCCCTACCTGAGATCCGCCAGTTTTGACACCGACATTGGTGCTTTCATTGAGAGTTCCGCTGTGTGACCGGCGAAAGGATCAATGGCTCGACTGCAGGTCAACTGCAAAGTCGGTTTCTTCATCACCAACTCGACTGGTTACCTTGGCTTGACCGAGGACTGCGCCCTACCTCCGATCGTCATGTTCAGATGAGGGCCATCATCAACATCAACTCCGATCTCTATCAAGATCATGGAGGAGTCATCCGTGGAGCTCGGGGGCTCAACATCAACATTGCCCTCGGGCGACCATGCTGTTTTTCTGGACAACAAACTCGTATCCGCCGCCACCTCCTCCTCATGTGTCGCCTAAATGATTGCTTCAGTGGAATCACGCGGAATTAAGTCTACAACAACCCAGCAAAAATTTCGTCGAGTTCCGATGGAGGAATCTCCGGCAATCTCCGATATACCCGAGCCCTGTTGAATCTGGACTTGAATCTGGACGAGTTTGGAGCGGGGTGTCCAGCATCTTGCTCGGACGTCCTTTGGAAGATCCAACCGTTGATCCGCTTCAAAATTCTCATATCTACCACCTGCCAAAAGTTCACCTCGATCCGACCGTCCAAACTCCGGGAACCTTACGATTAGTGCATAACTTTTTGGATCTGTTTTCTGCGCGAGAACGAATCCGACCCAAGTTCATCTTCTTTACAAACGGGATTTCGGACATCCTTTTTGAAGGACGTTTTCGTATGGGGTATTGTGTTTTATTCTAAAACACATCCCACTAGTATTAAAAGTATTCTTACAATACGAACTTCACCTTCGCGCCGGTGTCAAACCAGCTCGACAACATCACTCCACGGCGGCCGACCTGCGTTAGACACGTTGTCGCTTTGTTGAGCCGAGCTCAACTTCTTCGAATCATCATCTCGGCCAGCCGAACAATAGTTCGGCATCACGAAGGATAAATCATCACCAACATCGCCGCCCCACGGACTACATGGAGCGGGCACACTGACATCGCCGTGCGGTCACCTCATCAAGCGAGCATTGACCGCGTCACAAGTTACGACCTGCCTCGGCATAGCCCCACTATTGCTTATTCAAGCCGATGTCCATCACGCCGAACTACTTCAACACCTCGGCTGACACGGCAGCTGCTCCGTCACCTTAGTTAGACGGAGGACTTCGCCATCTCTTCATCAACTTACTTCGGAGACTTCGGTGTCACCAGCCGACCAGCTTCATCACATTAGCTGGACCACGTGCTTCGCCGTGGCGAGCCAACCTTTGCCAGGATCGCCATGCCATTGCTTCATCACCCATCAGGCAATGGGTGTGCGGATCGAGTCCCAATTATGGGAGTAACCTTTCTTCGGACCGCTACAACAAATAAACCAGGTGCTATTAATCCTAGCAATTTTTGCTCGTTTGCGTTCATTTTTCGCAAGGAATTATTACTCTGCTTTGTTCCATCATCTATACACAGGTCTATCAAATGGTGGCTGCATTAGCGACGATTGCATGGTGGTTTGGTCAGTTTCCGTGCATAGTTCGGCGAACACCGTATCCGGAACTCGGACCGACGTGTGAATTCAGACTTTGTCACGCCTTCACTGCGTCACGCCGACGCCCTGCATCGATATTGACCTCGACGCTCAGGCCACATCTCTCTCATTATTTCCTTCACTTGTATTAAGTAAGTAGAAGAATTTTTTTAATATTATTATCCTTATTTGTCATTACCTTTGGTTTGCGCTATTTTATGTGTGTAGCCAATTGACTCAGACTGAGCCGCGTGGTCGCCTCCTTTGACATAATTGTGTTGTCGCCTTGGTGTGCCGACTTGTTCCATTACCGCCGCTGGGGGCTTCAGCTTCTTGGGGTGCCGAACTCTCTGCTCGGCCACCTCGGGGCCAGCCTGGAGGCTGGAACCTTGTCCCGCATCAAGCTCGGACAGCGTCTTGAATGCCGAACATATCAACCAGCTAAGTTGCTTTCATGCTCAAAAAACTTTCAGTCTTAAATTTTGTTCGGTTTGAACAAGCATTATACTTTTTGGCACAAAGTTGTTTGTGACAATGTTCCTTGTCAAAACTTTGTTTGTGACACGCATATTCAAATACCCCGTTTATTTGGGGGCTCCCTTGATGGAGCTTTTCCTCTTGCATATGATTATACTTGTACGGCTTCGTTCCTTGTCCGTGTATTACGCCACAATATGCACCATGTTGACTTAAGTGATTTGCAAGATGGGTTGCCTAGCTCCTGTGCTTACCCTATGTTCCCGATTGTTCGGCTAGGGAGTAAAGGGAGCACCTCTGTGATTGTCATGATCAGTTCATCCGAGCCGGACCTCAGACTGGGTGAAGCCGAAAGCTAGCACTCTTACTATTTTCAACAATGGTCGGCACACAACGGAACTCATGAGTATAAAAAATCTATTGCACAAGTCTCATAATAATAATGAGCAACAGAAGAAAGGTATCTGTGGGAGTACTATTTTCTTAGAAGATGCTTCTTACACTTTGTCAGTAATATAGCATAAGTTCCCTAAGTGCGCTTTGTCTATTACAGCCTTATGGCCTGATTGCCTGGTTATCAGAAACACCGTCGATATTCTTGATAGGGGGAGTATGTAACACTTTTTGGTCCTTGACCGAAGAGGGAGAAGCAGACGATCGGTTAATATGTGTATAAATTTGGGTGGACACAGATATGATATAAGTACTTCGGTACATACAATCATTAGACATAAAATTCTTTTACCCAAGTAACTTGGGGGCTCTTAAATTTATGTGTGCTGTTTTATAATAAGTGTTCTTCTTCCTAGTCGTTGCAAAGTCCTTTTTTCTATCACTCCTTTTTTCGACGCGAATGTGTGGTCAATAGCCGGATTTCCCTCTCAAAGCCGCTAAAGTTTGTTAAATTGGCCTAGCGAGAAGTACTCCGCCTTCGGGGTAGGAGGTTGAAGCCGTAGGCTGACCCACTTGAAGTCTTGAGATAGGATGTGTCATTTTAAAGCACGACAGAAGCATGATTTTTTCTCTAAGGCCAATTTTCTGATTGGCACCGAACAATTAATCTAGTTCGGACGTCGAGTTTTTACTGACGTTTTTTGGTTTTCCAATCCTATGGCACTTTTCAACTATTTGTGTGTTTTCCGCATAAGTCTCGCCGTGCAATGCCGGACACCTTTAGAAATTCTGCAAAAATTCTCGGATATTGCTATATATGCATCAGCTTCGAATTGTGTCTTCGGTCAATAGTTGGGTTTCCCGGCTCCTGTGCTTGCCTCCTATGTTCCACTTTGTTCGGCTAGGTGTGCAAAGGGAGAACCACTGTGATTGTGCTTCCAGCTCGCATGGTTAAGCACCGCAGTGGAGAAAGCCGAAAACTGACTGTCATAATAAGCGTAAACTGGTCAGCGGTCCGATGACTATATTAAATGACGGGTCGTTCATAACATTGGCCGAAGTGTTTACGGCTTGACCTCGGCTGTCACCAAACACTAACCGGAGGGCTACTTGCTGGCCTCCCAACTTTAAGCTCCTATGACCAAGTGAAAGTTATAAAGCCTGGATATCTGATTGCCTCGTTTCCGCCAACACAACCGCCTTCGGGCACCAACACGTCGGCTAAGGGTTGTTTTGTTATTCGGAAACACCCTGCGTAGTATCTACAAGGGGGTTGAAGCCGACGATGGGCCACTTTCAAATTATAAACGGTCGCAAGGGAAGTGAAAATTTGGGTTCATCTAGACCATAGAGTTTGGAAGCTTTTCCCGAACTAAATCCTCAGTATTTTCCTCCCACATTGATCGGAGCTGAGGTTTCATGATCATGCTTAGCATGACAACCCAAAGAACAGAATCGATAGCGGGACTATTTTCTTTGGACGATGTTTCTTATGTTAAAACAATAATATAACATGTCTCTCTGTGTACCTTTCTTTATAAAACCGTATGGTCGGATTGCCTTGTTTGCCGTAAATCTTTGCCCTCATAAAGGCTTTATAAAGTGGGACAAACACTCCCCGGCTACTGGCCGAGGAGGTTGAAGCCGATGGTCGGTCAGCAAAGTTTTGCACAATGTGGATCCGAGCATTGATGATGTAAAGTACTTAGATAAATAGAATCATTACACATAATTTTTGATTTTACTTTGGATATTGATCCTTAATTCGGCCACTCGTGCCCACATTAAGGCTCGGGGGCTACTGGGCTTCGTGCTTATTATGTACAAAGATTAAAGGGACACATCGATCCCCTGATCTGGTGTCGCCACCCGACCAATGTCTCGGGGGCTACTGCATTGCCTGTCCAATGCATAAAATTTAAAGTGCAATATAGTTTTCGAGGAGATTATTATCCACAGGTTGGTCGGCCGCACCCAACCTGAGTCTCGAGGACTTTGCACACCGCGTTTCTATTCCTATGTATGCTGCCGAGCTAGGAGTTGATCCTCAGGCCGATTTCGCGCATCGACCTGAGTCTCAGGGGCAACTAGGATCAGTGGTTTCATGTCTTCCTTCAGGTGCATCATGGGTTTTAGACCAACGCACACACCTTGAGGTCTATTGGCTATATATCTCGGCAGAGAATAAATTGCACCAATCAAAAAATCAGCCCGCAGTCAGGGGTGGTGCACCACCTCAGAAGCAGTCTAGCATTAAACTCGGGCGCCAGTGGCTGGCTCCATAGAGGGCATTTCCGGCATTAAGCTCGGCTAAACTCCTTCAACTTTTTGAACCCAGATGATCTATGACATCTCGGTTATAGTCCGGCGTTGGATCTCGGATACAGTCTGGCGTTGGAGCCTGGACACAGTCCGGCGTTAGAGCTTGGATACATTTCGGCGTTGGAGCTCGGAAGCAGTCCGACGTTGGTGCTTGGCTGCAAAAGATACCTCGAATGCAATTCGGCATTGCAGCTCGGATGCAAGAGGACACTGCCGCCCGGGAATAACTTCAAACCTGAGGTGTGGCATAATAATAACAAGGCATTGATAAAGGCCGGAAACTTAAAGGGGCTCCTTGGATACCCGACATATAAACTCTTCGGATTTACTTCGTGATCCTCAAGATCAAAGATGAGAAGATTTGTTGAACCAGTTTTCAAGACCGACGACCGAAGATGAAGAACAGTTCGGAAGAATCGAGGAGCGTCCCCAACTTGAAGACCTATTCAGGGGGCTACTGACGGTGTCCTAGACTAGGGGGTACTCACCATGTCATCCCCCAATCAGTTAGATTGGGCCGAGGACGCCCATGACCGTATACTCATGGGCCAGTTCGGACAGTTACCGCATACAAGGAAGATTCCACAAGACTTGGTGATCAAGACAAGGACTCCTCCCCCACTAGCGTATTCGGCTAGGACTCTTGTTATCCTAGGCCTCTGGTACATTATATAAACCAAGGCTAGGCTAGTCGATAGAGGATTATTATGACATTATTCATCATACCTCTAGGGTTTAGACCACAACATATGATCTCGAGGTAGATCAACTCTTGTAACCCCTATATTCATTATAGTCAATCAAGCAGCATGTAGGGTATTATCTCATCAAGAGAGCCCAAAGCTGGGTAAAGTCCCGTGTTCATGTTACCATTGATCCTAAGACGCACTTCTTGGGACCCCCTACCTGAGATCCGCCGGTTTTGACACCGACAGCCATAACAAGCCTCATGACCCAATTTTGTGCGGGCGAGGACTGTTGGTTGGCCTGTAAAGGCACCAGCGACCCAGGCACGTCAGAAATCTGAGACGGCAATGGGAAGCCACGACACACTAAGAACAAACATCGGAATAATGATATTCCGAACAACACAGCGATCAATGCCAGATTCAGGGGCCCTCGACCTGGTCAAGGTAAAACGCCATTTAACGGCGGTAAAGAGGAACCATCCGGCCTGAACAAAGTCCTGGCCAAATTGTGCCAAATCCATGGCACTTCCGACAAACCTGCAAATCATACCCACAGAGAATGTTGGGTTTTCAAGCAGGCCGGCAAGTTAAACGCCGAACATAAGGGAAGGGTAACACCAAGCGAAGACGAGGATGAGCCTCGCCAGCCAAACACTAGGGGCCAGAAACAATTCCCATCGGAAGTCAAAACGGTAAACATGGTACTCGCAACTCACGCTGAGTTCGTACCCCCCCAATCTAATCCGTGGGCAACATGCCCGATCACTTTTGATCACAGGAACTACCCGGCCAGTATCCGACACGGATAATCGGCTGCCTTGGTGCTCGATCCAATAATTGATGGATACCGTCTTACTCGCGTCCTAATGGACGGCGGCAGTAGTCTTAATTTGATATATCAAGACACCATCCGCAGGATGGGGATAGACCCATCCAGAATACATCAAAATAACGCCACCTTCAATGGAGTAATTCCAGGCATCGAGGCCCATTGCTGGGGCTCCCTCGTGTTAGAGGTAACATTCGGTTCTCCCGACAATTTCAGACGCGAGAACTTACTCTTCAACATCGCTCCCTTCAGCAGCGACTATCATGCATTGCTTGGAAGACTGACCTTCGCTTGCTTTAACGCAATACCGAACTACGCCTGCCTTAAAACCAAAATGCCCAGTCCATGCGGTGTCATCACGGTTAGCGTAAATACATAACAGTATGCGGCAGTTCCCGCTGCCGGACTCTAGACGGCCTCTCCCACCGGAACGCATGACCGGTCGTCAAGACCACGGACACGGTTAGGCGTGTCCAATACACCATTCTTCACAATGGCTCGGATAAACATGAGCCAGGGGCCGCACATGCATCCCCACAAATAATACGAGGGGCTAAAAACATGTGACACAATCACATAGTTCGGCTCGCCTCATTAACAGGCCGGATCTCGAACATTTCTCGAGCATAACTAACTTTTCACACATTTTCCTTTTTCCTCATTCTTACAGACACTACCAGTGCGACACCCTTCCAGGATACGGCACAATGGAGACACAGGCGCAGACATGCAGCAGGGCCCCGCCCACATGTTTCTCTTTAGATTAAGCCCCTGCGTAAACCTTCTTTACTGTCTCTTGTTGCTCAACGTCCCATAGATATTTTATACACCTGTGAGGGACACTGGCGTTTTAGGCTTTTTGCCATGACAGATCAATGCGTGTACCTGGAATCACAGGGTCAAGGGCATTATTCCGCCCAATATATGTTATAAAGTCCGAATACCTTCAGGAGTGTTTGGCGTCACGAGTTTGGCCTTATATGCATCAGCTCCGAATCATGTCATTGGTCAAATGTTTGGTTAGCCCGGCTCCTGGGTTTGCTGCCTTACGTTCCGTTCTATCGGCTAAGGCAGCCCAAGGAGAACTACTACAATTGTGCCCTGGTTATTCCGGATGAGCACCTCAGTAGAGAAAGCCGAGAACTGACTGTCATGATATAGTGAGAGACTGATCAACCACTCGAGGACTCATTGGAATGTATAGGATTCCTCCGCGTTAATGAAGGATTGGTCTACCGGTCAAGTACGTGCACCGTATCCGGATGTACGCGGAAGTACCAGGGGCTATATAGTAGCCCCACCCTGCAATTCCTACGGCTAAGCGAAAGTGTTACAGCCATATAGTCCGGTTGCCTGGTTCGACGTGCGATCACCTCCTTAATGGACCAAGACGTTGGATCGAGTGTGTTCACACATATTTTCTCGAACACCCCCGCATTATGTGCGTGGGGGCTGAAGCCAACGACTGCTAACTTTCATGATTATATGCATATATAAACAGCCGCACATGAGACACCATAATAGTTTCAGGCAAAAGTATACAAAAAATCAGCCTCCATAATCAAACACATAGTTGTTTACAATTTCATCACTCAAATATGATATTCTTGGAGCACTGGGCCTCTATTCTACATGCACCTTCTATAACCTGCTCAAAATAGTGCTCGGCTGGGTCTTGGCTTCCTACCGGACCCCGGGTTGCAATACCGGTGGCCTCCATATCCACCCAATATGTTTTCACACGGGCAAAGGCCATCCGCGCACCATCTATGCACGCCGATCTCTTCATGGCATCAATCTGCGCTCTGGCGCCAAATAATCGTTGCACCAAACCAAAGTAACTGTCCGGCTTCGGCTCCTTTTGGCCACAGATGGTCTACTACAGACCTCATTGCAAGGCCGGAGAGCCTATGGAGGTCGGCTATGGCGACTCCTCATGATCCTTGAATAGCTTGGTCGCATCAGCCGCACTCTTCGCCAAGTCCGCATACTCTTCTGCGGTGCTCCATAGCTTATCCAATGGAGCATACTTTGGATCTAAAAACTTCAACTGCAACACATAAGGACTTCCGGCTGCGATTTCTCTGGCTTGCCGAAGTTCCTCCCGTGCGTCTCTAATCTGAGAGCGCATCTCTTGAGCCGACTCCATCGCCTTCTTTAGGTCGGTCGCCTTTTTTTGATTCTCCTTTTCGAGAAGCTCATACCGGCCGGCGGCGTCCCTCATCTCCACAACCATCTCGGCTATCTTCTCCTCGCTTCAGAGATGAGCGGCCTGTTCAACCTTTAATTCTTCAGCTGCCTTTAGAGCAGCCGCATTGCTAATCCGAGCTTCTTCCTTGGCTAGAGCAAGCTCCGCCCTCAGGGCCTCAACGGCAGTAGCTCCGTCTGCAACTACATAATATCACATTAATATTTTAACCTTATTGCAAAAATAGATGTGGATATAGGAAATCATACTCTGCGACTCCTTGAATCGCTTGTTCACAAGTGTGACGTCGGCCTCCACAACGTCAATATGCCGCCTCAATTT
Source organism: Triticum aestivum (assembly GCF_018294505.1). Taxonomy (NCBI): domain Eukaryota; kingdom Viridiplantae; phylum Streptophyta; class Magnoliopsida; order Poales; family Poaceae; genus Triticum; species Triticum aestivum. The sequence continues at coordinate 621,062,729 of NC_057798.1, forward strand.
GGCGCATTCAGCGGCCTGGTGTATTGATGAACCCTTAACAACCTGCCCATTAATGCAAGTGCGACCATTAACTGGGAGTTTCATCCTTCGGTTGCCGCCATGGGCTGGCATCCATAGTCTCAGGGGCTACTATCTACACAGAGCACATGTATCGCGTGCGGCTCAACTAAAAATTGCGGCTTACCTCAAAGCCTTTGAGCAGGCTCCTAAAAGCTTCGTTCAAAACACTTGTGGCGGAGGAAATTTTCTCCGACACCATACACATTAGGGTACGATGATCCTCCAAGAGATTAGCTGACTCCAAGAGTCCCGTCAGCATATTCGGCCGGACACCTGACTCTCCCGGACCCTTCCCATTGTTCGCCGCAGGAGCCGAACGCGCCGGGCTCGGGGCGGCCGAAGTGTTAGCTTCTAGCCCTTTGGATCCGGACTCCTCCGTGATGATACCTCAGGGTCGCCCGCCTCACGGGGTGGAGAGGCAGGTGGGGTTTCACTCTCCATCATCTCCGGAAGAAGATCCCCCGAAGACGAACCCTGTTGAGATGAACTGCTGGCCGGGCTACAATACACAGATCCCAGTTATTACTCTCAGAGGAAAAAGCAATAAGATCCTTGCTTAATTAAACTTACAGCTCGGTGGAGGGCTGGCCCGTTTGCAGGCACTGTGCGGTCAGGACGCCCTTCGGGGCAGGGCCCTTCAGCGAAATTCTTTTCCCTTGTTTAGGCGCCCGCATCTCCAAATCTTCGGAGGTAGCCCTCTTCTTCCCGCGGGCGGGGGGGGGGGGACCTCAAAATCGCCTCCCCGATTCTCCTCCTCCATGGAGGCACCGATTCCCCCGGTTCAGATGCGCAATGTGTGAGGACCACTCTTGGCCTCCCCTCTTTCCCCTTCAGCTCTCTCCGGTGGCACCTGACTTAGTGTCTGTTCAAGAATCCCCGCCATTGCCAGGCCAGGCGAACCTTCGGGAAGAGGGGCCGGACACCTGATCCTCTCCGCTTTACTAAGCCAATCTTGGTTGCGACAGTGTTCAGATAAATGCTATGACAAATATAAGCAAGGTGTTTGATTATAGGGTTACTTACTTGGGTATCGAGGCGATTGCTGCTCAGGCCCGCATCCTCGGTGGTGTCCGGACACTTTATTCGTGGTCCGAAGAACAACTTATACATCCCTTTGTGGTGTCACGCCAAGGAAGTGCCGAATGGTCCGCGGGCCTTCTGGATTGAATTCCCAACATCTGGAGAGGCCGACGTTTGCACGGCCGGATCTGCCGGACTAGCATTACTTGGATTATTCTAACGAGACCAATTTCCCTCTCGAGGAGTTCTCGAATGCGGCTTTGTAGCATTGGAACATCGTTCGCAGGCCCCCAGTTTAGTCCCACGTTGGCCCATGATGCTAGTTGAGGTGGAGGGCCCGAGCAGAAGGCAGGCGCGGCCGCCCACTTTGAGCCTCGGGGAGGTGTGACATAGAACCACCTCCATTGCCATAAATCAGATACCTCTGAGAAGGAGCCTTCGGGCCACGGGGCATCAGCGTTCCTGCTTATTATGGCGCCTCCACACTCTGCATGTTGCTCCCCAATTATCTTCGGCTTCACGTTGAAAGTCTTGAGCCATAAGCCGAAGTGGGGGGCAATGTGAAGGAAGGCTTCACACACAATGATGAATGACGAGATGTGGAGGATGGAATCCGGAGCTAGATCATGGAAATCTAGCCCGTAGTAGTGCATGAGCCCCCTCACGAAGGGATCAAGAGTAAGACCTAAGCCCCAGAGGAAGTGGGAGACAAATACGACGCTCTTGTTGGTATCGGGAGTGGGGATAACCTGTTCGGGAGTAGGAAGCCTGTGCTTGACATTGGCGGTCAAATACCCAGCCTCCCTAAGCTTCGCAATATCCTCCTCTATGACAGAGGAAGCCATCCATCGGCCTTGATGGCCAGATCCGGACATGATCGAAGATCCGGGGAGATGTGCGAGCATGGAGACAGAGGGATAGGCCTCAGCTCCTTTATAAAGGGGGAAGAATATCAAGCGTCCCCGAACATGGTCGTTCAGGACTTGCCTAAAAACACGGGGTCATGCTAACAGGAACGGTTGGATTACCCATACCCATATTGATGAGAATCCCGCAATAAGGGGAACACAATCTCTGCTCTGACAGGACATGCCAAAGAAACCGCCTTGTGGTGTGTGCGGTAGCAAGTTGTAAGAACGGTTCGAAAAAACCCGGACCGTGGCGTGATGTCACTCTTCAAAGGATTGTTAGTAGATTGGATTCGTGGATGATTATTATTCTCTCTACGGTGATATATGGAGTGTTATCTTGCAGAGCTGGACACGGTCCCTGTGTTCGGAATTTATCTTGGAGTATTCGGAGATGGAACCCGCCTCGCAATGCCGAAGACAATCTACACGCCGGACTCATCGTCATTTAAGCCCGGTTCAGGGGCTACTGAGGTAGTCCTGGATAAGGGGGTATCCGGACAGTCGGACTATATACTTTGGCCGGACTGTTGGACTATGAAGATGCAAGATAGAAGACTTCGTCCCATGTCCGGATGGGACTCTCCTTGGCGTGGAAGGTAAGCTTGGCGATTCGGATGTAGATCTCCTCCTCTCTAAACCGACTCTGTGTAACCCTAGCCCCCTGCGGTGTCTATATAAACCAGAGGGTTTAGTCCATAGGACTCATCATCATTATCATCAACAATCATACCATAGGCTAGCTTCTAGGGTTTAGCCTCTCTGATCTCATGGTAGATCAACTCTTGTACTATTCATATCATCAAGATCAATCAAGCAGGAAGTAGGGTATTACCTCCATCGAGAGGGCCCGAACCTGGGTAAACATCGTGTCCCCAGTCTCATGTTACCATTAGTCTTAGACGCACAGTTCGGGACCCCCTACCCGAGATCTGCCGGTTTTGACACCGACAGGGGGGGCTCAAGCATGCACACCGTGTCCTTCCCCCGCTCGCGGGGCGTGCGTGCGCGCGCAAGAGAGAGAGAGAGAGAGCTGGTAGGTGCCAAACCTCTTAAAAACAATACTCTAGATGGGAAATGCTACAAGGAGGAAAATTCCCACCCCTTTTTCGAGTAAAGACACGAAAACTTCGAACTTGATTCCAAAAAGTGGCAAATTTGGTTACAAAATAGAGCAAAGAAAAGCCGCGTCCAGCACCTAAGCTAGTCTTCCCACCAGCGCGGAGTATGGGGCCTCCACTAGGCATGGGCATAGTGGCTGTAAGACCATGTCATCCGCTAGCAAGGAGCATGGGGCTTCCACTTGGGCGTGGGTGGGAGCTCCCACGAGGCCAAGGAGCGATGCACCGGGAGACTCCGGGGCGTGTACATGCCCACTCATTATTATGTGAGAGTGTCACAGGTAGAACTTGCAAAGATGTTGGATGTTCCAAGCATTCTAGATGGGGACCCTGTCCTGCGTCTCCAAGCGTACGACGCAAGGCCTAGAGACACGGGCGACCCTGAACGGGACCTCTCACATGGGCAAGAGCTTGTGGAGGCCCTCCCTGGAGAGGACACACCTCAGGAAAAGGTCTCCAACTTCGAAGGTCCCGGAGTGGATGATGCGACAATGATAGCACTGCAGCGCCTGCTGGTACCTCATTGCGCGGAGCAAGGCTTGGTGGTGGGCCTTGATACGTCTCCAACGTATCTACTTTTCCAAACACTTTTTCCCTTGTTTTGGACTCTAACTTGCATGAATTGAATGAAACTAACCCGGACTGACGCTATTTTCAGCAGAACTACCATGGTGTTATTTTTGTGCAGAAACAAAAGTTGTCAAAATGACCTGAAAATCCACGGAGATAACTTTTGGAAAATATAAAAAATACTGACAGAAGATGAAGGCCAGGGGGCCCACACCCTGTCCACGAGGGTGGGGGGCGCCCCCCGCTATAGGGCACTCCCCCTGTCTCGTGGGCCCCCTGCTGCTCCACCGACCTCAACTCCAACTCCATATATTCTGTTTCATGGAGAAAAAAATCAGAGAGGAAGTTTCATCATGTTTTACGATACGGAGCCGCCACCAACCCTTAAAACCTCTTGGGAGGGTTGATCTGGAGTATGTTCGGGGCTCCGGAGAGGGGGATTCGTCGCCGTCATCATCATCAACCATCCTCCATCACCAATTTCATGATGCTCACCGCCGTGCGTGAGTAATTCCATCGTAGGCTTGCTGGACGATGATGGGTTGGATGAGATTTACCATGTAATCAATTTAGTTTTGTTAGGGTTTGATCCCTAGTATCCACTATGTTCTGAGATTGATGTTGCTATGACTTTGCTATGCTTAATGCTTGTCACTAGGGCCCAAGTGCCATGATTTCAGATCTGAACCTATTATGTTTTCATGAATATACGTGAGTTCTTGATCCTATCTTCCAAGTCTATAGTCACCTATTATGTGTTATGATATGACAACCCTGAAGTGACAATAATCTGGATACTTCTCGGTGACGACCGTAGTTTGTGGAGTTCATGTATTCACTATGTGCTAATGCTTTGGTCCGGTTCTCTATTAAAAGGAGGCCTTATTATCCCTTAGTTTCCATTAGGAACCTGCTGCCATGGGAGGGTAGGACAAAAGATGTCATGCAAGTTCTTTTCCATAAGCACGTGTGACTATATTCGGAATACATGCCTACATTACATTGATGTATTGGAGCTAGTTCTGTGTCACCCTATGTTATAACTATTACATGAGGAATCGCATCCAACATAATTATCCATCACTGATCCAATTCCTACGAGCTTTTCATATATTGTGCTTCGCTTATCTACTTTACTGTTGCTACTGTTACAATGACTACAATACCGCTATCTTTACTTCTGCCACTATTACCATTAGTATCATACTACTCTGCTACTAAATACCTTGTTGCAGATACTAAGTTATCCAGGTGTGGTTGAATTGACAACTGAACTGCTAATACTTAAGAATATTATTTGGCTCCCTTGTGTCGAATCAATAAATTTGGGTTGAATACTCTACCCTCGAAAGCTGTTGCGATCCCCTACACTTGTGGGTTATCAAGAATAATTTCTGGCGCCGTTGCTGGGGAGCATAGCTCTATTATTTGAGTCACTTGGGATTTATATCTGCTGATCACTATGAAGAACTTGAAAGACGCAAGAACTAAGATTTTTCCCTCAACTACGAGGGGAGGTAAGGAACTCCCATCTAGCTCTGCACTAGATTCTCCTTCTGTTATGGGTAAGCTTGCGACACCTAAACCTGCTACTGCTAAGAATTCTGATATGTCGCATGTTATTGATGATGCCACTTCTGCTATGCATGATACTTATGATGAAACTACTTCTATGCTTGATACTACTGTGCCATTAGGTGAATATCTTGATGAACAATTTGCTAGGGTTAGAGAGAATGAAATAATTGAAAATGAAATCATTGATGAAAACGATGATGAAGGTTCTCCCCCTAATTATGAATTGCCTGTGAGAAGTTATTAGCCAAATGGAAGCAGCAATCCCTTAATGCTAGAATGAAACCTGACCCTCCTTTTGCTACTTCACCTATCTGTGTTATTGATAAGGATTATGAATTCTCTGTTGATCTTGAGATAATTACTTTAGTTGAATCTAATCCTTTTTATGGCAATGAATCTGAAACTGTTGTGGCACATCTTACCAAGTTGAATGATATAGCCACCCTGTTCACTAATGGTGAGAAGTCTCGCTATTATTATATCCTTAAGATATTTCCGTTCCCAGTAAAGGGTGATGCTAAATCTTGGTTTAATTCTCTTGATCTTGGTTGTGTGCATAGTCCCCAGGATATGATCTATTACTTCTCTGCAAAATATTTCCCTGCTCATAAGAAACAAGCTGCCTTGCGGGAAATGTATAATTTCGTGCAAATCGAAGAAGAGAGTCTCCCACAAGCTTGGGGGAGGTGAGGGAGTCCTGGATTAGGGGGTGTCCGGATAGCCGGACTACCATCATCAGCCGAACTATCATTGGCCGGACTATCATCATCGACCGGACTCCAAGAATATGAAGATACAAGATTGAAGACTTCGTCCCGTGTCCGGATGGGACTTTCCTTGGCGTGGAAGGCAAGCTTGGCGATACGGATATGTAGATCTCCTACCATTGTAACCGACTCTATGTAACCCTAGCCCTCCCTGGTGTCTATATAAACCGGATGGCTCTAGTCCGTAGGACACAACAACAACAACCCTTACAATCATACCATAGGCTAGCTTCTAGGGTTTAGCCTCCTTGATCTTGTGGTAGATCCACTCTTGTAAACATCCACAATATCAATATCAATCAAGCAGGACGTAGGGTTTTACCTCCATCAAGAGGGCCCAAACCTGGGTAAAACATCGTGTCCCTTGCCTCCTGTTACCATCCGCCTAGACGCACAGTTCGGGACCCCCTACCCGAGATCCGCCGGTTTTGACACCGACATTGGTGCTTTCATTGAGAGTTCCTCTGTGTCGTCACCGATAGGCTTGATGGCCTCTTCAATCGACAATGACATAGTCCTGGGTGAGACTTTTATCCCCGGACAGATCATCGTATTCGGCGGCTTCGCACTGCGGGCCAACTCACTTGGCCATCTGGAGCAGATCGAAAGCTACGCCCTTGGCCGTCAGGTCAGGTTTGGAAGCCTAAACTTCACGGCCGATATCCGCGGGGACTTGATCTTCGATGGATTTGAGCCATAGCCAAGCGTGCCGTGCTGTCACGATGGGCACGACCTAACTCTGCCGCCGGACAGCACCTTGGAGGCCACACACGAACCCGCTCCGGCCCATAGTCCGGAGCCAATCGCACAGATCGAGGACGGATGGCTGGACACCGCCTCGAGAGCTGCAACTTCTACGGCGATGGAGCCGAACACTTATCTTGTCCCGCATAAAGCTCATGACTCCGAGGTGCCGGACTCCCTACCGGACTCCGAACCTCCTGTGCCCCTGCCAGTCGAATCCGATTGGGCGCCGATCATGGAATTCACCGCTGCGGACATCTTTCAACACTCACCCTTCGGCGACATCTTAAATTCGCTGAAGCACCTCTCGCTATCCAGAGAGCCCTGACCGGACTACGGCCAGGATGGTTGGGACACGGACGACAAAGAAATTCAGACCCCACCCACCACCCACTACGTAGCCACCGTCGACGATCTAACCGACGTACTCGACTACGACTCCGAAGACATCGACGGTATGGACGACGATGCAGGAGACTATCAAGAGCCAGCGCCTACAGGACACTGGAAAACCACCTCGTCATACGACATATACATGGTGGACACCCCAAAAGATGGGGACAGCGAAGAAGCAGCGGAGGCAGATTCCTTAAAGAAACAGCCCAAGCGCCGACGTCAGCGGCGCCGCTCTAAATCCCGCCACAGCAAGAATGGAGATTCCGGCACAGGAGATAATAACACCCCAGAAAGTGCCGAAGATAACCCCCTCCAGCAAGATTCAGCGCAGGAGGAGGCAGAAGCAAGCCCTCATGAGAGGGCGGCAGACGAAGAGGTCGAGGATGATAATTACTTACCTCCCTCCGGAGATGAGGCAAGCCTCGACGACGACGAATTCGTCGTGCCTGAGGATCCCGTCGAACAAGAGCATTTCAGACGCAGGCTAATGGCCACGGCAAATAGCCTAAAGAAAAAGCAGCAACAGCTTCAAGCTGATCAAGACCTACTGGCCGACAGATGGACCGAGGTCCTCGCGGCCGAAGAGTATGAACTCGAACGCCCCTCCAAAAGTTACCCAAAGCACAAATTGCTCCCCCGACTAGAGGAGGAAGCATACAAACCTGCATCACCAGCGCACAATACGGCAGACCAACCACCTCGTGGCCACGACAGAGAGGCATGCGAGCCCTCCACCAAAACCGTACCCCGGCATCGCTCAAAAAGCATGAAGCCACGGGGGAACGCGCCGGACTTGCGGGATATATTGGAGGACAAGGCAAGACAATCCAGATCTATCTATGGATCACGTGGGCGCCCCAAGACCCACGACGAATACCGTCACGCCGGATACAACTACTCCGACCGGGACGAACACAGCAGACAACGCTCTCTCGAGCTACGTCGTGATATTGCTCAATACAGAGGTGCTGCACACCCACTATGCTTCACTGACGAAGTAATGGATCATCAAATCCCTGAAGGGTTTAAACCCGTTAATATCGAATCCTACGATGGCACAACAGACCCCGCGGTTTGGATTGAGGATTATCTCCTCCATATACATATGGCCCGCGGCGACGATCTTCGCGCCATCAAATATCTCCCGCTCAAGCTTAAAGGACCAGCTCGGCATTGGCTTAACAGCCTGCCGGCAGAGTCAATTGGATGCTGGGAAGACCTAGAAGCCGCATTCCTCGACAACTTCCAGGGCACGTATGTGCGACCACCGGACGCAGATGACCTAAGCCACATAATCCAGCAGCCAGACGAATCGGCCAGACAATTCTGGACACGATTCTTAACAAAGAAAAATCAAATCGTCGACTGTCCGGATGCAGAGGCCCTCACTGCCTTCAAACATAACATCCGCGACGAGTGGCTGGCCCGGCACCTAGGACAGGAAAAGCCAAAATCCATGGCAGCCCTCACATCACTCATGACCCGCTTCTGTGCGGGAGAGGATAGCTGGCTAGCTCACAGCAACAACCTCAGCAAAAATGCTGGCAGTCCCGATACCAAGGACCACAATGGCAGGTCGCGTCAAAACAAAAACAAATGTTGCATTCACAGTGACAACAATGAGGATACGGCAGTCAACGCCGGATTCCGAGGCTCCAAGCCCGGTCAACGGAAGAAGCCATTCAAAAGAACCACTCCGGGCCCGTCCAATTTGGACCGAATACTCGACCGCTCCTGTCAAATACATGGAACCCCCGAAAAGCCAGCTAACCACACCAACAGAGATTGTTGGGTATTCAAGCAGGCAGGCACATTAATCGCCAAAAACAATGACTAGAGGCTACACAGCGATGACGAGGAAGAGACCCGGCCACCGAACAACAGAGGACAAAAGGGATTCCCCCCTCAAGTTCGGACGGTAAACATGATCTACGCAACGCATATACCCAAGAGGGAGCGGAAGCGTGCACTAAGGGACGCATACGCGATGGAGCCAGTCGCCCCAAAATTCAACCCATGGTCCTCTTGCCCGATCACTTTCGATCGAAGAGACCATCCGACCAGTATCCGCCATGGCGGATTTGCCGCATTGGTTTTAGACCCAATCGTCGATGGATTTCACCTCACGAGAGTCCTGATGGACGACGGTAGTAGCCTGAACCTGCTTTATCAGGATATAGTGCGCAAGATGGGCATAGACCCTTCAAGGATTAAACCTACAAAGACAACCTTCAAAGGCGTCATACCAGGTGTCGAGGCCAGTTGTACAGGCTCAGTTACACTAGAAGTGGTCTTCGGATCCCCGGATAATTTCCGAAGCGAGGAGTTAATCTTCGATATAGTCCCGTTCCGCAGTGGCTATCACGCTCTGCTCGGACGAACCGCGTTCGCAAAATTCAACATGGTGCCGCATTATGCATACCTTAAGCTCAAGATGCCAGGCCCTCGCGGAGTCATCACGGTCAATGGAAACACGGAACGCTCCCTTCGAACGGAGGAACATACAGCGGCTCTCGCGGCACAAGTACAGAGCAGTCTTTAAGGCAATTTTCGAGTCCGGCCGTTAAACGGCCGGACACGGCCAAACACGCCCGGAGCAACATCAACCAAGACCACCTGGCACATTCCGAGCATGCGTAGCAATGCGGCCCCAACCCCAGCCCTCGCACAATTGCAAGACAAACTCTCCGCGTACATAATTACGCCCTGGAGATACCATGGGTCTAGGGGAAGGGGCACGACCACAACAAACCCAGAGTGCGGTTCGACCACACCAGGGGCTCCCAAGTGTGTCGCTCTTTTTATCTTTTATTTTTCTCCTTTTTTTACAGGACTCCGTCCGGCGGTGAACCTGCCGAACTCATGATACAACATCCAGGGAGAGACAAAGGCCGCAACGAACACTCAGGTGGTCTCCATTACGAGCATTAAATTTGTTAAATACACCATTCCGCAGCCTACCCCTAGAGGGAGACACCTTTAATTCGTCCAATCCCTTGCTTTCTGCACTATTTGTATCATTTCGCACTCATAGCAGACCTTCTTGAATAAAATCCAGCATTTTTTGCCCATAATTGCATTACTTTCTATATATATGTGTTCATTTACGACATGTTGCATTCATATATTTTGGTACGGCCAAATACACAAGGGGCTTATGTTCCCCGCATTATGGTGTGATAAAGTCCGAACACTTTCACAAGTGCGACACCCCAAACTTATAGCATTATATGAATCGGCTCCGAATCATGTCTTGGGTCAATAGTTGGGTTTGCCCGGCTCCCGTGTTTGGCACCTTACGTTTCCGTTGTATCGGCTAAGGTAGCACTGGGAGAACCACTGCGATTGTGCCCTGGTTGAGCCGGGTTAACGCCTCAGTGGAGAAAGCTAAAACTGACCGTCATGATAAGGGGAGAGACTGGTCGCTGTTCGAGAGGTTTTTTCGGGTCCTTAAAGACCTACGCCGCTTCGAGTGAAGTTCTGGATAATGTCCGACGAAAGGCGTGGATAGCGCCCCGAATTCGGTCTTCCGAATACTAGGGGCTTTGCCAAAATTTAAAATTATAGAATTCTATGGCTAAATGAGAGTGTTCAAGCATTATAAGTCCGGTTGCCTTGTTCGTTGTGTTGAGCGCCTCCCTAGATGGACCCAACAATGGGAACAAGAGTGCTCAAGTTTATCCCGAACACCTCAGCACTCGCGGCATGGGGGCTGAAGCCGACGACTTGCCATCTCTCAGATTTAACAAACGGCCGCACAGAAGGTAATATTTTAAATTCAACAAGCGTAGCTTAGCGCATATGAACAAAGTTTTCAGGGCACAGGATACTACATAGCGAGTTTACTCAATAATTACATCTCGGGGGCACTCATCCGCAATCTTGCGGGCACCCTTCAGGACAGTCTTATAGTACATTTCGGGCGTACGATATTCCTTGCCCGTTGGTGGCGCGTCAGTGATTAGCTTCTCCGCATCCAACTTGCCCCAATGCACCTTTGCGCGGGCAAGGGCCCGACGAGCACCTTCAATACAGGCGGAGCACTTGATGACCTCCACCCAGGGGCACGCGTCCACCAGCCACCGCACGAGGCCGAAGTAGCTTCCAGGCATGGCCTCTCCAGGCCACAGCCGGACTATGAGGCCCTTCATGGCCTCCTCAGCTACCTTGTGGAGTTCGACCAGTTGCTTCAGCTGGTCGCTAGGGGGCACCGGATGGCCGGCCTCAGCATACTGAGACCAGAAGACCTTCTCCGTCGAGCTTCCCTCCTCACAACAGTAGAATGCGGCAGCATCGGATGCACTGCGAGGCAAATCTGCAAACGCCCCTGGAGAGCTCCGAATCCGGGTAAGTGTCAGGTAGTTTACATTAACATGCTTGCTTTGCATGAAAAATGCCTTACCCGCCGCTATTTTCTTCACATCTTCCACCTCCTGAAGGGCCTTATGGGCTTCGGCCTTGGCAGCTTTGGCACTTTCGAGAGCCGAGGCAAGCTCAGACTCTCGAGTCTTTGAGTAGCGCTCCAAACTCTCATGCTTTTCCATGAGAGCCTGGAGCTCTTGCCGAACCGCCGCCACCTGCGCCTCCTGCTTTTCTCGCTCTGTCCGTTCCGCGGCCGCACTACGTTCGGCCGCGGACATGGCTTCCTTCAGGGTTGCCACCTCGTTCGTGGCCCCTGCAGTACCCATGTTATCCTTGTTATTTTTTGTTGCAACCTAAATCCTTTTCTATAAGGTACAAGTTCAAAGTGGTGTTACTCACCTTCTTTGTCCTGGAGCTGCTTCTTGGCGCGGCCGAGCTCTTGCTCGGACCGCTCGAGCTCCTGCTTCACAGCACCGACCTCCACAGTCAGTGCGGCAGAGGTCAGCAACACATCCTGCAACCCATATTGACATAATTTTTTAGCAACCCTGCGTATAACTTTTTAGATCCTCCGTCCGGCTTTTCTTACCGAACACCGAACCGAGCATCAGGGGCTACTGTCTATGCGGTATTACATTACATAATTTTAACTTCTTACCTCAAAGCCTGATAGAAGGCTACTGCAGGCTTCGGTCAGCCCGCTCTTGGCGAGCTGTACCTTCTGAATCACCGCACTCATAATAGTGCGGTGTTCTTCCTCGATGGAAGCGCTCTGGAGCGCCTCCAACAAATTGTCCGGCGCCTCCGGTTGGACGGAAGCCGCCGGCGTCACGGTCTTGCCCTTATTGCGAAGGGGCCGCCGGCCGGACTCTGGAACCACTGTGGGTTCTGATATGGAGTCCGGTGCAAAGTCCGGGAGGACGCCTTGTGGCGCCTCCAGAGCCTCCCCCTGATGGGTCCCTTCTTGGGATCCCACCTCGGCGTCCTCGGTGTCGCGAGGGGTGGAGGCGGTCGGGATGGAGTCTACATCCGACGGAGCCAACGACCCGCTCGATGAAGCGGGGAGATCATCATTGGCCGGACTACAGGCAGCATGCGGCATCAGAATGACACTATGTGACACAGAAAAAGAAATTATAACTCATTCAGGAATCCGGATACTTACGATCTCGCCGGAGGCCTGGCCCTTGAAGGCCATTCTTCCTCGCCAACGTTGATGTTGGTAGAGCTGTCCGGGGGAATAGTCCTTACCCTCTTGGACCCTTCGGCCTCCCCTGTTGAGGAAGCCTTCCTCTTCCTCTCTCCCTCCTCTGGGAGAGAGTCCTCTTTCTCCTCCTCGTTTTCGGGGGAGGAGTCCTCTCTGGAGTCGTCGAACACCTGAAAACGGGAACTCTTTCGAGCACCCGTGGCCTCCTTCTTGGCCTTCTTCTCCGGCACCACGTGTGGTGCCGAAACCAGCAGCCTCGCTAGATGGCCGTCTACTGGGTTTTCTGGCATAGGAGCCGGGCAGATAATCTGCTCCGCCTTCGTCATCCAGTCCTGTCAAAGGAAAAGGGGAAATTAAAACCCGCATAGAGTCAAACTATGAAAAGCAAGTGTCCCGTAAAGGGGTAGAATCACTTACCTCGTCGGCTTGGCGCTGCGAGCGGAATCCGCGATCTTCAGTCGCGGATGCAGGGGCTTTGGCGCCCTTAAACAGCACCCTCCATGCGCCTTCGTACGTCGTGTTGAAGAGCCCGCTCAGCGCCTGGTGCTGTTCCGGATTGAACTCCCACAGATTGAATGCCCGTTCTTGGCATGGGAGAATCCGGCGGACGAGCATGACTTGGACCACGTTAACCAGCCTAAGCTTCTTCACCAGCTTCTGGATACAGGCTTGAAGTCCCGTCAGCTCCTCTGAACTACCCCATAGCAAGCCCTTCTCTTTCCAGGAGGTGAGCTGCGTGGGGATACCAGATCTGAACTCGGGGGCTGCCGCCCACTTAGGGTCGCGCGGCTCGGTGATGTAGAACCACCCCGATTGCCACCCCTTGACGGATTCCACGAATGCCCCTTCGAACCAAAGGACGTTGGGCATCTTGCCCAACATGGCGCCTCGGCACTCCGCTTGAGTGCCCTTTACTACCTTCGGCTTGACATTGAAGGTCTTGAGCCACAAGCCGAAGTGGGGCTGGATGCAGAGGAAGGCCTCGCACACGACGATAAATGCCGAGATGTTGAGGATGAAGTTCGGCGCCAGATCATGGAAATTCAGGCCGTAGTAGAACATGAGCCCCCGAGCAAAGGGGTGAAGTGGAAAACCCAGTGCGCGGAGGAAGTGGGGAAGAAAACCGACCCTCTCATGGGGCCTGGGGGTGGGGATGAGCTGCCCCTCGTCGGGCAGCCAGTGCACGATGTTGCCGGACAGGTAGCCGGCGCCGCGCAGTCTTTCAATGTGCTCCTCCGTAACGGAGGAGGTCATCCACTTGCCTCCCACTCTGGACATAACTGGGGAAGGTTGAGATGAGATGTGCGGGCTTTGGCGCTGGAGCTCGAGTGCGCGGAGATGGATAAGCAAAGGAGGAAGAAGGCATAGGTGAAAAGGTGAATCCTTATCCCTTATATGGGCAGGCGAAGTCTAGGCGTCCCCCACCGGCCTGGTAAAACTCGCTTATCCCCCAAGCGTCACCATCAATGGCGCGGTTGGGTTACCCACGTCCGTATTGATGAGAATCCCGGATTAAGGGGGAACACGATCTCTGCTTTGACAAGACGTGCCAGGGAAACCACTTCGCTAAACGCGCTGAGGTGGTAGAGTAAAAAACGATTCAAGTAATGGCTTGGTAGTGGCGTGACATCATGCCGCAAAAAACGTCAGCAGATTGAACTTGTGTATATATTATTCTCTCTACGGTGGAATGTGGAATTTATTTTGTAGAGCCCGACACTATCCTGGTGTTCACAATCTTCGATCATTCGGAGGAGGAACCCGCCTTGCAATGCCAAGCAATATACGCGCCGGACTTATCATCATTGAAGCCTGGTTCAGGGGCTACTGAGGGAGTCTTGGATTAGGGGGTGTCCGGATAGCCGGACTACCATCATCAGCCGAACTATCATCGGCCGGACTATCATCATCGACCGGACTCCAAGACTATGAAGATACAAGATTGAAGACTTCGTCCCGTATCCGGATGGGACTTTCCTTGGCGTGGAAGGCAAGCTTGGCGATACGGATATGTAGATCTCCTACCATTGTAACCGACTCTATGTAACCCTAGCCCTCTCCGGTGTCTATATAAACCGGATGGCTCTAGTCCGTAGGACACAACAACAACAACCCTTACAATCATACCATAGGCTAGCTTCTAGGGTTTAGCCTCCTTGATCTCGTGGTAGATCCACTCTTGTAAACATCCACAATATCAATATCAATCAAGCAGGACGTAGGGTTTTACCTCCATCAAGAGGGCCCGAACCTGGGTAAAACATCGTGTCCCTTGCCTCCTGTTACCATCCTCCTAGACGCACAGTTCGGGACCCCCTACCCGAGATCCGCCGGTTTTGACACTGACAGGAGGCTTCTCCGATTACTTAATGCTTTGCCTGATCACCCTCTTAAGAAAAATGAAATACTTGATATCTTTTATAATGGACTAACCGATGCTTCCAAGGACTAATTGGATAGTTGTGTTGGTTGTGTTTTCAGGGAAAGAATAGTCGACCAAGCTGAATTGTTATTGAACAATATGTTGGCAAATGAAAATAATTGGACTCTTCCCGAGCCAATTCCTGAACCAATTTAGCCAACTCCCGAGCCTATTCCTAAACCTACTCCAAAGAAGAGAGGTGTTCTATTTCTCAGTCCTCAAGATATGCAAGAGGCAAAGAAATCAATGAAAGAAAAAGGTGTTAAAGCTGAAGATGTTAAGAATTTACCTCCTATTTAAGAAATACATGGTCTTAATATACCTCCTGTCGAAGAAACACATTGTCTTGATAACCCAACACAGGTAGTAAAGGTAAATTCTCTCTATAGATATGATAAAGTTGAAATCCCGTCTACTAAATTTGCTAGCTAGTGCTTAGATGAATTTGATGACTTTATGGATAAACAAGCAAATTTTAATGTTTATGTTAGTAGACAGATGAAAAATAATGCTTATATGATTGGACGCTTGAGTGATTATATGTCTAGAGTTAAGGGTGAACTTAAACTCACTAATAAATATGTTTGTACGGTCACCACTCAAGCTGAACAAGTACTCAAGGCTCAGAATGAATTGCTAGATGAACTAAATAATAAACATGATTTTGCTGTTAGAGTGGCTCCTAGAACTGGTAAAATGACTCAGGAACCTTTGTATCCTGAAGGCCACCCTAAGAGAATTGAACAAGATTCTCAGAATAATAATCTAGATGCTCCTAGTTCTTCTAAGAAGAAGAAAAAGAAAAATGATAGGACTTTGCATGCTTCTAGTGAACCTAATGTAGAAACACCTGATAATCCTAATGGTACTTCTATCTCTGATGCTGAAACAAAATCCGGAGATGAACACGAACCTAATGATAATGCTAATAATGATGTTCATTTAGATGCTCAACCTAGTAATAACATTGATATAGAAATTGAACCTGCTGTTGATCTTGATAACCCACAATCAAGAAATCAACGATATGATAAGAGAGACTTTGTTGCTAGGAAGCATAGTAGGGAAAGAGAACCATGGGTTCAGAAACCCATGCCTTTTCCTCCTAAACCATCCAAGAAAAAGGATGATGAGGACTTTGAGCACTTGGCTGAAATGATTAGACCTATTTTCTTACGCATGCACTTAACTGATATGCTTAAAACAAACCCTTATGCTAAATACATGAAAGATATCATTACAAATAAAAGGAAAATACCTGAAGCTGAAATATCCACCATGCTTGCCAACTATACCTTTAAGGGTGGAATACCTAAGAAACTTGGTGATCTCGGAGTACCCACTATACCATGCTCCATTAAAAGAAATTATATTAAAACTGCCTTATGTGATTTAGGAGCCGGTGTTAGTGTTATGCCTCTTTCCTTGTACCGTAGACTTGAATTAAGTAAGTTGACACCTACTGAGATATCTTTGCAAATGGCTGACAAATCAACTGCTATACATGTCAGCATTTGTGAGGACGTGCCTGTTGTTGTTGCAAATGTAACTATCTTAACAGACTTTGTCGTTCTTGATATTCCTGAGGACGACAGTATGTTGATTATTGTTGGTAGACCCTTTTTAAATACTGCAGGTGCTGTTATTGATTGCAACAAAGGCAATGGCACCTTTCATTTTAATGGAGATGAGCACACGGTACATTTTCCGAGGAAATAACCTCAAGTTCACAGCATAAATTCTATTGGGAAAATTCCATCAATTATATTTGGAGGTTTTGAATTTCCTCTTCCTACTGCAAAAAAAAGTATGATATTCTTATTATTGGGGATGTTCATATCTCCTTTGAGGTAACCTAGTGTCACTTCCAAATTTCTCCGGTTTTATGTGATTCGGAATGAGTTTGTTAACAAGACTTGATCAACCTTGTTAGTGGATTCCTTTTGATGATCATGAGATGGATGAAACTAAAAGGCACAACCTTCTGTACCCTCTCTTTACTTTCTATTACTTAGAATAAATAAAGTAGAAATAAAATATTTTGTCTGTTTTCTGAATTATCCATGCAATAAAAAATATCCCGAAAATAAAAGTGCTCTAAATGCCCATGCAAATTTAGTATGATTTTTTATGGAATATTTGAGAATTTAAGGCACTGAGAACACTGCAGGGGGGGGCAAGCACCTGGCCACAAGGGTGGAAGGCGTGCCCACTCCCCTTGGGTGCGCCCCCTGTCTCGTGGCCCCACGGTTGACCCCTTCCACTTATTCCTGCACCCACACACTCCATCTTCCTCCCAAAAAAATCCCCATCCATCTCAAGCACGAGTTCCAGCTTGTTTTGCTGCGATTTTCGATCTCCTTGCTCAAAGCTCCATTCACAAAACTGCTTTGGGAGATTGTTGCTTGGTATGTGACTCCTCTATTGATCCAATTAGTTTTTGTTCTAGTGCTTTATTCATTGCAAATTCTTGCTACCTTGGTGACCCTGTTCTTGAGCTTGCATGTTAAATTTATGAGGTCCAAAGTAATTCAAATGCATGATATAGGCTCTAGGCACTTATGGGAGTGGTTTCTATCTATTATATTAAGTTTGTTTCACTTTTATTTTGAAGTTACTAAAAATTTCAGAAATATTGCAGAAAAAGAAATATGTTCAGGAAAATGTACCAAGGTGGTTCTTCAAGGAAGAAAGGACCCCGGCTCGCGATACGTGAGCTCGACGACTAACCACCAAGGGAAGCTGATGTGCGGCCTTGTGAATGGCCGTCAGAGCCGTTTATGGTTGCAGCGGGTATCAAGGATGAATTTGATGCATATGTGCATAATGCCGATCTTGAGGCGTTCATGCAAGATAAGTGCCCGCAATACTGATATTTGACTGATTCATTTGTTAGAAGGTTTAAATTTACATCTTCGCGCAATTCTCAGAGTGTCCTATTTGATATTTATGATAAATCATATACCATGGACCTAGAAGATTTTACTACTGCTTGCAAACTCCCGCAGTGGGGAAGTATTAATGAACCTAGTAAATCTGAATATAAAGATTTTCTTGCTAATATCACTGGGAGAATCTAGGGACATAGCACAAGCTACCTTTGGGAGCATTCATTTTCCTTCTATACATTATTTTGCTATCTTCATCGATAGATGTATTAATGGTAAAGATGAAGCATGTCACATGTGTGTCCCTGATCTTTGTGTTCTCAAGAGTGCTGTATTAGGTGATAAACAATACAACTTGGGGGCAATTGTTGCATGTAGGTTGCATCATAATGGTTTAGCTGGAGACTTTTTCGGAGGAATTTATGCAACCCGTGTGGCTAATTATCTTGAGATACCTATACATGAAAATGATATGGAGTTGCTTCCCTCTTATTTAGATCATAATGCCATGCTTAGTCATCATTTTCTTGAGAGGAATGACCAATGTCACAGCCCTAGAATATTGTTTGTAAATAGTTGCATCTTCATCCAGGCATCATATTTAAATTTCTGAAACATGAATTGAGGATTGTTGAAGCCGCAAAACTTTAATTAAAAGCAGGGCAAAAGAACCCTGGAAATTGCATTCAGTGTTTCCAAACTGGCCTTAAATAATGTTGGTTATATTTGGCAAAGGTTTTTGCACCAAACCAAAAATAATGAGCATTTTTGAGGAATATTTTGGGCACTGAATTTAAATCATTATTTCATTTGCATTTGGAATTATATTCATAACTTGTATAGAATATATTTCCAAGTACCCTGAAACATTTTATGTGCCTTTGGAAAAGTCCATTAAGCAACATAAATATATTCAGAGGAATTTTGACACTGGTTTGGAATTGTTCTATTTAAAAACAGTGGCAAAGTATAAAAAACAGAAACAGAAAAATAATAAAAACTTACCTGGACTCACCTGGCGCTCACTGAAGCCACCTGGACGGCCCAACACTTCTGGCCCAGCCCATCTCCACTCCTCCCCTGTCGTCTTCCCCGCGCCAGTAGGCAGCGCGCGTGGCCGACGGGCGCCGACGCTGCCTCGGCCACCTCCTGCTTCCCCTGGCCACCTCCTGCTTCCCCTGGCCGCGTGGATGAATGTCCCGGTGTCGTCCCGATCCGCCCGACCTCTCTCACTCTTCCCCTGCTCCCTCTCTCGCCGTTTCCCACCTCACCGAACACGCTCGCCGCCGCCGACGAGCTCCCTCGCGGCCACCGCCACCCCCTCTCCTCTCCGACGCGCTCCCGAGCTCCGTTGTTCCGCCCTTGTCCTCCTCGTCATCTCACGCGACCAGAAGGGCCCCGAGCAGCCGCCATCGTCATCGTCTTCAAGCTTCGGCCCCGACGCCCTTCTCCGTCGAATTCGGCCACTCCGGCGCCCCCGAGCCCACTAACCATCCCTGCAGCTCCGCGGTGAGCCTTTGACCCGATTCCCCTTTTCCTCGTCGTCCTTCACGAGCTCTAGCCCCGATCCCCAACCATGACCAAAGCATCTCGCCGCCGGCCATGGCGTGGCCGTGGCCACAGCCACTGCAGCTCGCTCCCGAGCCCACCAGCATGCCCACCGCAACCTTAGGAACCCAAAGCACCTAACCACTCGTCCTCCCGTGCACCGCAGCGCCACTCCCGCGAACCCCCAAGCTCCGGCCGCCGCCTCGGGCTCCACTCTGGCGAACCCTGGCCACCCCCGCACCTCCCGTTGGTTCCCCTAGATGCGCACGGGCACGGGCTACCTCCGGGTGCCCTTGGCGCGACGATCCGCCGTCTCTGGCGCAACTCCGGCGAGCCACCGCCGCGTCTGGTCGTTGCCGGCGGCTAGACGCCGGTGGATTAGCCCCGGTTGACCAGGGATTCGACCCCCCTGGGTCACTGATGTGTGGGCCCGTCCCCTGCTAACTTTTGGTTAAATTAATAACTAATTTTAGTTAAGCCACTGACTCACTGACATGCGGGCCCCGCCCGGCTAACCAAGTTAATTAGGGTTAATTTTAATTAGGTTAGTTAGTCCAGACACTGACACGCAGGGCCCACAAGTCAGTTTGACCTGGACGGCGCCCGTTGACCTGCTGAGGTCAGCATGAGGTCATGCTGACGCAATAATTCCTTTCTGGAATGAAAATAAATTAGGAAATGATTTATAAATTCCAGGAAATTGTATAAACTTCTAAAATTCATAGAAATTCAACCGTAACTCCGAATTAAATAAATTATATATGAAAAATTATCAGAAAAATTCAAGGAATCCATCTGTACCATTTTCATGCATGTTAGAACAACTTATAACTGCTGTTTAGAACAAATCAATTAAATGGCATTTGAATAATCACATATGGAGTTTGAATTTGAATCTTGTATTCAAACCAACTTCATTTAAATCATAGCTAGGTGCATTAGCCCAAAACACATTCATATTGCCATGTCATAGCATGCATCATATTGTGCATTGCATTGATCGTGTTTCCTCTGTGTTTGCCGGTGTTGTTCCCCCTCGATAGACGTTGTACCGATGATGTGATCGTTGACACTGATGAAGACTCAATGTTATCTTCAGAAGTGCCAGGCAAGCAAAACCCCCTTGTTCATTCCGATAAAATCCCACTCTCTCGCTCCTGCTCTCTATTACTGCATTAGGACAACAACGATTCAACTGTTACTTGCTGCGGTAGCTGAACCCCTTTATCCTTTGCATGACCTGTCATTGCCACAGTAAATAGATGAAACCCACTAGCATGAGTAGGAGTTGTTTGAGCCCTGTTGTGCCTACTCATTCATGCTTGTTTGTCATGCCTGCTACTGCTTAGAGTTGAGTCAGGTCTGATTCATCGGGAATGAATCAGAGGTGTATGAACACGTCCTACTGTGTGTGAGCTAAGTGTGTGAATACGATTTGGTAAAGGTAGCGGTGAGAGGCCATGTAGGAGTACATGGTGGGTTGTCTCATTGCAGCCGTCCTCAGGAACTGAGTTCTGTGTTTGTGATCCATGATTCAACTACTACCACGCATTGGGCCCGAAACCAATGGACCCTCTCGGCTTCTTAATCACCCTTGTCCTCTGTTCAGGAGTTGCAAGTAGTTTCTGGTGTTTGTAGTATGCTGGAGGCCGTGCGCAGCGCTGACCGTAGGGGTGGGCTGTGATGCGGTAGGCACGTGGCCGGGTAAACCGGGCGCCCGTTTGGTGTCACGGAACCCTGTTCACATCGTTTGGGGCTGTGAGCGAAACTCCGGCCGGATCTCCTCATGGATGGAACCCGAATAGGTGATAAACCTGGACTAGAGACTTAGGTGATTAGGTAGGTCGTGGCCGACACCCACGTTGGGCTTCTGCTTGAAGGTTGCCGAGTACATGTCGTGTAAACGGCGGTAAGTGGTGAGAGCGTGTGTGAAGAAGTATACCCCTGCAGGGTTAACATTATCTATTCGAATAGCCGTGTCCGCGGTAAAGGACTTCTGGGTTGCTTATATCAGTTCATAGACAAGTGAAAGTGGATACTCTAAAATACGCAAGATAAGCGTGAGTGCTATGGATGGCGTTCTCGTAGGGAGATGAGAGCGGTTCCATAGTGGTGTATTGGTTGGTGAATATGTGGACTCGTGTGCGCCACCTCAAGAGTTACTTGCAGTCGTAGTTCAGGATAGCCACCGAGTCAAAGCTGGCTTGCTGCAGTTAAACCCCACCATCCCCTTTGTGATAATGATGCATATGTAGATAGTTCTGATGTAAGTCTTGCTGGGTACATTTGTACTCACGTTTGCCTATTTTATGTTTTGCAGAGAGACTTCGGTCTCACTAGTAGTTCCGCGTGGACTTTGACGTTTAGCTTGATACCTCAGCTACGATCTTGTGCCCTCGGCAGGATCTGGTAGATAGTCAGGCTTTCAAGCCTTTTTCATTTATAGATGTCTGTACTCAGACATGATAGCTTCCGCTTGTGCTTTGATTTGTATGCTCTGAATGTTGGGTCGCGAGACCCCTGCTTGTAATATCTCGCTCCTCGGGGCCTATTGAATAAATACATGAGTCGTAGAGTCATGTTGTGATGCCATGTTGTGTTTGCACATATCGAGCATATTGTGTGTATGTTATTGAAATGCTTGGCATGTGTGGGATCTGACTATCTAGTTGTTTATCTTTAGTAGCCTCTCTTACCGGGAAATGTCTCCTAGTGCTTCCACCGAGCCATGGTAGCTTGCTACTGCTCCGGAACACTTAGGCTGGCCGGCATGTGTCCTTCTTCGTTCCTGTGTCTGTCCCTTCGGGGAAATGTCACGCGACGAATACCGGAGTCCTGTTAGCCCGCTACAGCCCATTTCACCGGAGTCCTGCTAGCCCAGTGCTACAGCCTGGATTCACTCGCTGATGACCGACACGTTCGATGCTGGGTCATGGATGCCTGTCCCTGTAAGTCTGTGCCACTTTGGGTTTACGACTAGCCATGTCAGCCCGGGCTCCTTATCATATGGATGCTAGCGACACTGTCATATACGTGTGCCAAAAGGCGCAAACGGTCCCGGGCAAAGGTAAGGCGATACCTGTGGGAATACCATGCGTGAGGCCGCAAAGTGATATGAGGTGTTACATGCTAGATCGATGTGGCATTGAGTCGGGGTCCTGACAGCGTTGGTATCAGAGCTTGACTGCCTGTAGGATTACCAAGCCAAACTGGTCGAAGTTGAGTCTAGAAATTCTTTAGTTATATAAGGGAATTGATTGTGGGATGGAACGTAAGGCTCTTTTTACTCCTTATACCTTATGCCCTTCTGATCTGAGTCATCTTATCTTTCCTACGGGGATTAAGGAACTAGGCTTTCTCTTCTTTCTATCAGGATCACGTGTTACTAATCCGTAGACTTATAAGATTGTTGGATTAAGCCTCAGTTCAGTTTCTACCTCTGTATGTTAATTATTGATCTCGAGACTTTGATATTGTGCTTCTGAGTGGTTATGCCACCATTTTTGTGAATGTCTCAAATCTTTTCTAAGCATTTACAGCCGTTATGCTGTCCAAGTCATCTCAGGTTTCCAAAGAGTCTGATGCATTTGCAAAATCCTTTTCCTTTGGATTCAATGTCTTTTAGGCCAGGTTAATCACACAAATTGTTGAGTTGAGGTACTCTACTGCCTCGACCTTTATGTTGGAGTTATTACTATGACCCTAGGTGTCTTAGGAGATCATCTAGTAATTTAGCCATGTCTTGTGTTTCAGTGTGATGATTCTGGCCTTTATTCTCGAAAGCAT
Organism: Triticum aestivum; assembly: GCF_018294505.1. Classification (NCBI taxonomy): domain Eukaryota; kingdom Viridiplantae; phylum Streptophyta; class Magnoliopsida; order Poales; family Poaceae; genus Triticum; species Triticum aestivum. Next base: position 621,086,106 of record NC_057798.1, read on the forward strand.
TCCGTGATGCTACTTAGGAGTAGGTATTCTATTCCTGGGTTCTTGAACCCGAGATTCACCTCATTTACCTCATGTTGATAGTGTTGCTAGTTCCTTTAGGATATTAGTAACCTTTGCGTTAGTCCTCGAGGTTCGTGGTACATCCTTCTTCCAATTACCATGAACCATTCTTGGCAGGAGTTCTTTTGAACCTAAAGATCACAACCAGAGTGCTCTTGATGAGTTCTCCATTCTATATTGAGAATCTGCCAGTCCTACCTCTCTGCATGGCTTATCTGGAAGAAATATGTTGAACTTCGTTCGACATGCTAAACCATGCATCCACAACTCAGGAAATCATATGTTCTTTTGAGTTGTACCTCTGTAGTTGTATTTTGACCCTTGTCTAGCAGTTGATAGTCAAGTTGATGTCGTGCATTCGTGTTCACCGATGCTTGTTATTCTTGTGGTCCGTCAAGCCATTCTATCGCAGAATGACTAGGAGAAACAAACTCCAGTACCTCTTCCATATCCAGGATTGGGTCAAAGATGTTGTGCTCCACAGAACAAATTGCTAATCCAGATTTTGCTCTGCTCTACCTTGGAGTATTACCATCTTTATATCGGATTGTTATAGGAATTGCACACCATCCTACGAACTCTTGGTACAGTGATACTTCTTGCCATCATTGTTCATTCCTCGGTTCCTGTGTTATTGTAACCGGAATGCCGACAAATGAATCATGGCGTGTGAAATCAATACTGCTAGCAACTCTGTTGCTTGGTAGTTAAATGGACGATAACGTCATTCTTAGCGTGTTGATTATTGAATCGTCACCCTAAGACTGATTGTGCTACCTAGTCCCTATTTATGGTGCACCCTTCGATTGATGAGTTAGGATCTTGTCAAGTCCTCACTCATTTGATCATATCGTCTTGGCCTCAAAAGCAAGATTGTTCTCGAGCTTAGTAACATACCGGTGGTTCGTGATTTTCCGAATATCTTCTCGGAAGTATTACCAGGTTGTTCCCTGACTGTTATGTTGAGCTCGTGATCAAGTTGGTTTCTTGTGAACCACCTTCTTTCCAAGAATCCGTGTTGGATACCCCTGAGCTAGTTGGTTAAGCTATACAACAACTTGGAGAATTGGAAGATAAAAGCTTGCCTAACTTAGTTCGTTTCAAAGGGATATTCTTGTGTAGAGTGTGTTGAAGAAAGATGATATCTCCATCGATTGGTCCCTGTGATCAGTTGCTGGACCTATTGTCTTATCAATCCTTTGATTTGAGTGTGGGCTATCGTCAAATCAAATCAGTACCAACGATGCTCGTAATGTTGTCTTACTCGTGGTTGATCCCTCGAGCATACACCCTTACATCTTGGGTCTGACCAATACTATCACCTTGTTCACATAGTTATGGAATTCCATCTCCATGGGAAGCTGGATGAATTGTTGTTGAGCCCATCAACAACATCCTTGTCTTCCCCATGAATCATGTTGAACATCAACCTAGTGTTGGAAACTTTTGAAAGCATTTTCTTCATGCTAGCTCATGAAGTACTTGTTTGATGAAAGGAGTGACTTCCTCTTATACACGTGCATTTGGTGAAAGTTGCCGCCTTGTTTTGAGAAAGATTGTTTTGTTTCCTTTGGAATCATTCCAAATCAGTCATGCACATGTGCGAAGAATTCTGTGGTTTGAAGACTTGCAACCTTCAATCTATATGTATCCCTAGCACACCAAGCCACTGATTGATTTGTTCAAGGAGAAGGAGTTCCTTCATAAGAGCTAATCCGGACTTATGTAAGGACTTCGATATCCTCGATGATGGTTCCCAACCTGAACTCGGTAGTGTTTTATTATAAGACTACTTTGTGGTCATGCTTGTCTTGGACAACGTGTTCACATGTTTGTAGCAGAACCAGCTCATGTTTTGGAGCTTACTATCGTAGTTCATTCCCCGAGAATCTCGCAACGTCATCTCGTCGAATTGTGTTGCAAACTTTCATTTATCTTCCTAGACTCGATGAGTCTGGAATATCCTGACACCAACCAGATCTGAATCTCAGGCAGATATGATGGTTGGAACATTTTCCAAGAACTATAATATCGGTCCCTCGGAAACCGGTAAAAGTGGATGTCGTGGACAACACACCCTGCCGGGAGACCTAATATTGTAGTATCTTGATTGGAGAAGTTGGCCACCTCCCCATAGGGATTTCGTAGGATTTACTCCCTAGTTGCCCCTATGGATTTTTGAGATCCCGAAGTCCGACCTTTTTACTTGATGTTCTAGATATCAAACCATATCTATGAATGGGTTACACTAGCACATCAAGGAGAACATTAGAAGCGGAGTGCTAAATGTCTCTCGGTCAATCATCCAGATTTTGTTTCCTTGGCCTCGCTAAGGTGAAATCTGAGAAAGTGTTATCTTTCTTTGCATCTGCATCGTCTGTCAGTATTCATCGTGGTAGTACGTTGTGTTGCCAGGATCCTTGACATGGATGTTGGTAAAACCCTGATGAATATGGAAATGCTCAAGTTCTTGAGAGCACGCACAAGAGCTACGTGTTATCATCGGCACTAACTGAGATTCCTCTCAGTTTCCTCGGCAATGCTATGACCTTTTCAAACAGTGAACTCACTCTCTATTGTTGGGTTCTTCCCCAGTTACCAGAATCATTCCCAGCATTTGCATTTTGTTCCCAGCTTGCACCGCCAATGTGCCATTCTACCATGGGTCTCTTCCATTTCCGGTGATAAGCAAAAATCATCCATTGCGTTATCTTCAACAAAGTAATCCACATCATCCAAGTCCGGGTATGCCATTCTACCGAACCCCTCCAAATGATCGATTGTGAATTGCCTTAGGCTGGTATAAAGAGTTTCAATGATCTTTGAATCAAAGGTAATTCTTTTTGCCACTTAAGATAATAATCTACGAATCACCCTCCTCCAGGATGTTACGTCGTGGTATCATGGCAACTCAACTCCTCGCTACGTTGACAATCGTTTACCACCTTCTTAAGCGTGAAATTGTTGTCTACCTAGTGAACCTTCGTCGTCCGTTTCACTCCATCCCTCTAGATGTGTTCTTCGTCTCTCAGCTCGAGAGATGTTGCTATGTCTCATTCTGTGAGTTAGTCCTGAGTTGTTCGACCTTCAAGAAGATCGATCCTTCCAGAGTCTCCTTCTCCTCTCATTGTCATAATAACTGGAGTTCTCAGAACAAGACGATGAGACAAAGATGGTGAACAAATCAACGTTCAGTTGAAGTGCAACCTGGATCGTGAAGATTGTGCTAGTTTGTGTTCCCCCTTCACCTTACCCTACGCTTGAATCTCGGGACGAGATTTTTGTTTAGTGGGGGTGAGTTGTCACATCCCTAGAATATTGTTTGTAAATAGTTGCATCTTCATCCAGGCATCATATTTAAATTTCTGAAACATGAATTGAGGATTGTTGAAGCCTCAAAACTTTAATTAAAAGCAGGGCAAAAGAACCCTGGAAATTGCATTCAGTGTTTCCAAAATGGCCTTAAATAATGTTGGTTATATTTGGCAAAGGTTTTTGCACCAAACCAAAAATAATGAGCATTTTTGAGGAATATTTTGGGCACTGAATTTAAATCATTATTTTATTTGCATTTGGAATTATATTCATAACTTGTATAGAATATATTTCCAAATACCCTGAAACATTTTATGTGCCTTTGGAAAAGTCCATTAAGAAACATAAATATATTCAGAGGAATTTTGACACTGGTTTGGAATTGTTCTATTTAAAAACAGTGGCAAAGTATAAAAAACAGAAACAGAAAAATAATAAAAACTTACCTGGACTCACCTGGCGCTCACCGAAGCCACCTGGACGGCCCAACACTTCCGGCCCAGCCCATCTCCACTCCTCCCCTGTCGTCTTCCCCGCGCCAGTAGGCAGCGCGCATGGCCGACGGGCGCCGACGCTGCCTCAGCCACCTCCTGCTTCCCCTGGCCACCTCCTGCTTCCCCTGGCCGCGTGGATGAATGCCCCGGTGTTGTCCCGATCCGCCCGACCTCTCTCACTCTTCCCCTGCTCCCTCTCTCGCCGTTTCCCACCTCACCGAACACGCTCGCCGCCACCGACGAGCTCCCTCGCGGCCACCGCCACCCCCTCTCCTCTCCGACGCGCTCCCGAGCTCCGCTGTTCCGCCCTCGTCCTCCTCGTCATCTCACGCGACCAGAAGGGCCTCGAGCAGCCGCCATCGTCATCGTCTTCAAGCTTCGGCCCCGGCGCCCTTCTTCGTCGAATTCGGCCACTCTGGCGCGCCCCCGAGCCCACTAACCATCCCTGCAGCTCCGCGGTGAGCCTTTGACCCGATTCCCCTTTTCCTCGTCGTCCTTCGCGAGCTCTAGCCCCGATCCCCAACCATGACCGAAGCATCTCGCCGCCGGCCATGGCGTGGCCGTGGCCACAGCCACCGCAGCTCGCTCCCGAGCCCACCAGCGTGCCCACCGCAACCTTAGGAACCCAAAGCACCTAACCACTCGTCCTCCCGTGCACCGCAGCGCCACTCCCGCGAACGCCCGAGCTCCGGCCGCCGCCTCGGGCTCCACTCCGGTGAACCCCGGCCACCCCCGCACCTCCCGTTGGTTCCCCTAGATGCGCACGGGCACGGGCTACCTCCGGGTGCCCTTGGCGCAACGATCCGCCGTCTCTGGCGCAACTCCGGCGAGCCACCGCCGCGTCTGGTCGTTGCCGGCAGCTAGACGCCGGTGGATTAGCCCCGGTTGACCAGGGATTTGACCCCCCTGGGTCACTGATGTGTGGGCCCGTCCCCTGCTAACTTTTGGTTAAATTAATAACTAATTTTAGTTAAGCCACTGACTCACTGACATGCGGGCCCCGCCCGGCTAACCAAGTTAATTAGGGTTAATTTTAATTAGGTTAGTTAGTCCAGACACTGACACGCAGGGCCCACAGGTCAGTTTGACCTGGACGGCGCCCGTTGACCTGCTGAGGTCAGCATGAGGTCATGCTGACGCAATAATTCCTTTCTGGAATTAAAATAAATTAGGAAATGATTTATAAATTCCAGGAAATTGTATAAACTTCTAAAATTCATAGAAATTCAACCGTAACTCCGAATTAAATAAATTATATATGAAAAATTATCAGAAAAATTCAAGGAATCCATCTGTACCATTTTCATGCATGTTAGAACAACTTATAACTGCTGTTTAGCACAAATCAATTAAATGGCATTTGAATAATCACATATGGAGTTTGAATTTGAATCTTGTATTCAAACCAACTTCATTTAAATCATAGCTAGGTGCATTAGCCCAAAACACATTCATATTGCCATGTCATAGCATGCATCATATTGTGCATTGCATTGATCGTGTTTCCTCTGTGTTTGCCGGTGTTGTTCCCCCTCGATAGACGTTGTACCGATGATGTGATCGTTGACACTGATGAAGACTCAATGTTATCTTCAGAAGTGCCAGGCAAGCAAAACCCCCTTGTTCATTCCGATAAAATCCCACTCTCTTGCTCCTGCTCTCTATTACTGCATTAGGACAACAACGATTCAACTGTTACTTGCTGCGGTAGCTGAACCCCTTTATCCTTTGCATGACCTGTCATTGCCACAGTAAATAGATGAAACCCACTAGCATGAGTAGGAGTTGTTTGAGCCCTGTTGTGCCTACTCATTCATGCTTGTTTGTCATGCCTGCTACTGCTTAGAGTTGAGCCAGGTCTAATTCATCGGGAATGAATCAGAGGTGTATGAACACGTCCTACTGTGTGTGAGCTAAGTGTGTGAATACGATTTGGTAAAGGTAGCGGTGAGAGGCCATGTAGGAGTACATGGTGGGTTGTCTCATTGCAGCCGTCCTCAGGAACTGAGTTCTGTGTTTGTGATCCATGATTCAGCTACTACCACGCATTGGGCCCGAAACCAATGGACCCTCTCGGCTTCTTAATCACCCTTGTCCTCTGTTCAGGAGTTGCAAGTAGTTTCTGGTGTTTGTAGTATGCTGGAGGCCGTGCGCAGCGCTGACCGTAGGGGTGGGCTGTGATGCGGTAGGCACGTGGCCGGGTAAACCGGGCGCCCGTTTGGTGTCAGGGAACCCTGTTCACATCGTTTGGGGCTGTGAGCGAAACTCCGGCCGGATCTCCTCATGGATGGAACCCGAATAGGCGATAAACCTGGACTAGAGACTTAGGTGATTAGGTAGGTCGTGGCCGACACCCACGTTGGGCTTCTGCTTGAAGGTTGCCGAGTACATGTCGTGTAAACGGCGGTAAGTGGTGAGAGCGTGTGTGAAGAAGTACACCCCTGCAGGGTTAACGTTATCTATTCGAATAGCCGTGTCCGCGGTAAAGGACTTCTGGGTTGCTTATATCAGTTCATAGACAAGTGAAAGTGGATACTCTAAAATACGCAAGATAAGCGTGAGTGCTATGGATGGCGTTCTCGTAGGGAGACGGGAGCGGTTCCATAGTGGTGTATTGGTTGGTGAATATGTGGACTCGTGTGCGCCACCTCAAGAGTTACTTGCAGTCGTAGTTCAGGATAGCCACCGAGTCAAAGCTGGCTTGCTGCAGTTAAACCCCACCATCCCCTTTGTGATAATGATGCATATGTAGATAGTTCTGATGTAAGTCTTGCTGGGTACATTTGTACTCATGTTTGCCTATTTTATGTTTTGCAGAGAGACTTCGGTCTCACTAGTAGTTCCGCGTGGACTTCGACGTTTAGCTTGATACCTCAGCTACGATCTTGTGCCCTCGGCAGGATCTGGTAGATAGTCATGCTTTCAAGCCTTTTTCATTTATAGATGTCTGTACTCAGACATGATAGCTTCCGCTTGTGCTTTGATTTGTATGCTCTGAATGTTGGGTCGCGAGACCCCTGTTTGTAATATCTCGCTCCTCGGAGCCTATTGAATAAATACTTGAGTCGTAGAGTCATGTTGTGATGCCATGTTGTGTTTGCACATATTGAGCATATTGTGTGTATGTTATTGAAATGCTTGGTATGTGTGGGATCTGACTATCTAGTTGTTTATCTTTAGTAGCCTCTCTTACCGGGAAATGTCTCCTAGTGCTTCCACCGAGCCATGGTAGCTTGCTACTGCTCCGGAACACTTAGGCTGGCCGGCATGTGTCCTTCTTCGTTCCTGTGTCTGTCCCTTTGGGGAAATGTCACGCGACGAATACCGGAGTCCTGTTAGCCCGCTACAGCCCGTTTCACCAGAGTCCTGCTAGCCGAGTGCTACAGCCTGGATTCACTCGCTGATGACCGACACGTTCGATGCTGGGTCATGGATGCCTATCCCTGTAAGTCTGTGCCACATTGGGTTTACGACTAGCCATGTCAGCCCGGGCTCCTTATCATATGGATGCTAGCGACACTGTCATATACGTGTGCCAAAAGGCGCAAACGGTCCCGGGCAAAGGTAAGGCGACACCCGTGGGAATACCGTGCGTGAGGCCACAAAGTGATATGAGGTGTTACATGCTAGATCGATGTGGCATTGAGTCGGGGTCCTGACAACCAATTCCTCCAATATCGACTTATCTTTGACAGACGTCGTGCTGTCCATGTTACTCTCCCTGCTCCTACCTTTTTGATTATCAGGAAAAACGAAGATATGTTGTCACCAGGGAGGAAGCAACTGAATACGAGAGGAGGGCGGAAGCAGCCCGCCGTCAGGCTGCAGCCGAGGAGGCAATGGCTGCTGCATCTTAGTACGACCCCAGCTACAATTACGGATATCAGCCAGTCTACCCATGGCCATATACCAACTTAGGCCAAAAGCCTAAGCTTGGGGGAGTACGTATTTCTCACCGACTTTACATTCATGTTCACACAATCATTCTAGCGTCGGTGCTCATACTCTTCCATTGTACTATCCATGCTAGTTTAATTTCTCTTTCTATTTTTCTTCTTGTGTGTTTGATAAACCTTAAGAAAACCAAAAAAATTAGTTAGTTTAATTTCCATGCTATGGTAGTAGTAATTAAAATGAAAAAACCCAAAAATATTTCTCGTTCTTCTTTTTGCTTGTTGGGAGCTCTCCCGTGTAAATAGTTTTATTTCTTTTCTTTCCTTTGGGGGTCAAGAGTAGAAGACCATAATGAAAATGTTTAGTGGCTCTCATATGCATGATTGTTGATTTAACCAAGAGCCCATATTACTTTGTCTTCTCTCTTGAATTGAATGCTTGCGGATTCCAGGTTAGTCCAATGCACGTGCACTCTTATTATTATACACACCGTTCGGTTGTGCAAGTGAAAGGCAATAATGACGATGTATGATGGACTGATTGACATGAGAGAAGCTGGTATGAACTCGACCTCTCTTGTTTGTGTAAATATGATGAGTTCATCGTTCCTGATTCAGCCTATTATGAAGTAGACATATTTGCAATGACATTTAGAGATTATAATTGCTTATGCCATGCTTAATTAGATATGAGTTATAATGGTTTACCTTGCCTGCCAACATGCTATTAAAATGATTGTGATGTGGTATGATGAGATGGTATCCTCCTTTTAATAAATTAAGTGACTCGACTTGGCACATGCTCACGCATGTAGTTGAAACAAAATCAACATAGCCTTCACGATATTTATGTTCATGGTGGATTATATCCTACTCATGCTTGCACTCGGTGTTGATTAATTTTAATGCATGTTCATGATTGTTGTCGCTCTCTCAGTTGGTCGCTTCCCAGTCTTTTGCTAGCCTTCACTTGTACTAAGCGGGAATACTGCTTGTGCATCCAAACTCCATAAACCCCAAAGTTATTCCTTATGACTCCACCATACCTTCCTATATGCGGTATCTACCTGCCGTTCCAAGTAAATTTGTATGTGCCAAACTCCAAACCTTCACATAAAGTCCTGTTTTGTATGCTCGGCTAACTCATGTTTCAACTAGGGCTGTCTGTATCTTCCATGCTAGGTGGGTTATTCTCAAGAGGAGTGGACTCCGATCCTCATTCACGAGAAAATGGCTGCTAACCGGGATGCCTAGTCCCATGATCAAAAAGATCAAAGCAAACCAAAATAATTAAACAAAACTCCCCCAGGATTGTTGTTAGTTAGAGGCACTCGTTCTTTCGAGCAAGCCATGGATTGATGTTTGTTGGTGGTGGGGGAGTATAAACTTTACCATTCTATTTGGGAACCGCCTATAATGCATGTAGTATGGAAGATATTGCCATCTCATAGTTGTTTCATTCACAGTGAAAGTATGCCGCTCAAAATGTTATTTATCTCTCTATTTTAAAATCGAGCTCTGGCACCTCTACGAATCCCTACTTCCCTCTGCGAAAGGGCCTATCTATTTACTTTTATGTTGAGTCATCACCTTCTTATTAAAAAGCACCCGCTGAAGAGCACACTGTCATTTCTATGCATTACTATTGGTTTATGTTGGGTATGACTTGACTCGATCTCTTTTACCATGAATTACAATGTTTAGTCAGTCCTTGTTATTTAAAGGTGGTCTGCATTTATGTTTTGCGGTCTCAGAAAGGGCTAGCGAGATACCATTTTGTTATATCATATTATGATTGTTTTGGGAACGTGTTGTCATCCGAGTTTTATTATTATCGCTCGCTAGTTGATTATGCCATTGATATGAGTAAACACGAGACCTCAGTGTTAGTGTGAATATGGTTAGTTCATAATCTTTGCTGAAACCTTGAATGCTGGCTTTACATATTTACAACAAGAAGAGCAAACAGAGTTGGTAAAAGTTTTTCTTTATCACTTTCGGTTTATCAACTGAATTGATTGAGGACAAGCAAAGGTTTAAGCTTGGGGGAGTTGATACGTCTCCAACGTATCTACTTTTCCAAACACTTTTGCCCTTGTTTTGGACTCTAACTTGCATGAATTGAATGAAACTAACCCGGACTGACGCTGTTTTCAGCAGAACTGCCATGGTGTTATTTTTGTGCAGAAACAAATGTAAATGACCTGAAAATCCACGGAGATAACTTGTGGAAAATATAAAAAATACTGGCAAAAGATGAAGGCCAGGGGGCCCACACCCTGTCCACGAGGGTGGGGGGCGCCCCCCGCTATAGGGCACGCCCCCTGTCTCGTGGGCCCCCTGCTGCTCCACCGACCTCAACTCCAACTCCATATATTCTGTTTCACGGAGAAAAAAAATCAGAGAGGAAGTTTCATCATGTTTTACGATACGGAGCCGCCCCAAGCCTTAAAACCTCTTGGGAGGGTTGATCTGGAGTATGTTCGGGGCTCCGGAGAGGGGGATTCGTCCCTGTCGTCATCATCAACCATCCTCCATCACCAATTTCATGATGCTCACCGCCGTGCATGAGTAATTCCATCGTAGGCTTGCTGGACGATGATGGGTTGGATGAGATTTACCATGTAATCAAGTTAGTTTTGTTAGGATTTGATCCCTAGTATCCACTATGTTCTGAGATTCATATTGCTATGACTTTGCTATGCTTAATGCTTGTCACTAGGGCCCAAGTGCCATGATTTCAGATCTGAACCTATTATGTTTTCATGAATATACGTGAGTTCTTGATCCTATCTTGCAAGTCTATAGTCACCTATAATGTGTTATGATCTGACAACCCCGAAGTGACAATAATCGGGATACTTCTCGGTGATGACCGTAGTTTGTGGAGTTCCTGTATTCACTATGTGCTAATGCTTTGGTCCGGTTCTCTATTAAAAGGAGGCCTTAATATCCCTTAGTTTCCATTAGGACCCCGCTTCCATGGGAGGGTAGGACAAAAGATGTCATGCAAGTTCTTTTCCATAAGCATGTGTAACTATATTCGGAATACATGCCTACATTACATTGATGAATTGGAGCTAGTTCTGTGTCACCCTATGTTATAACTATTACATGAGGAATCACATCCGACATAATTATCCATCACTGATCCAATGCCTACGAGCTTTTCATATATTGTGCTTCGCTTATCTACTTTACCGTTGCTACTGTTACAATCACTACAGTACCACTATCTTTACTTTTGCCACTGTTACCATGACTATCATACTACTTTGCTACTAAATACCTTGCTGCAGATACTAAGTTATCCAGGTGTGGTTGAATTGACAACCCAACTGCTAATACTTAAGAATATTCTTTGGCTCCCCTTGTGTCGAATCAATAAATTTGGGTTGAATACTCTACCCTCGAAAGCTGTTGTGATCCCCTACACTTGTGGGTTATCAGACCTCCTCCTCGAGCACGAGATGTGTTCCCCACGAGGCATCCTGACGCACCTCATCAAATGCCAACCATGGGGAGCGATGCTTGACCTCGTGTGGGAGTACTGCCTCAGCCCCATAGACGAGGAAGAACGGGGTCTCACCGGTGGGCTTAGTCATGGTGGTGCGGATGGACCACAAAATAGACTGAAGTTCACCGAGCCAACCCCTACGGCAGGCCTCAAGCTTCTTCTGGAAGCTCCTCGTCTTGAGGCCCCTCAAGACCTCCGCATTGGCTTACTCAGCCTGGCCGTTGCTCCGCGGGTGCGCCATCGAAGCGTAGCATATATGCATTCCAAGGTTAGCACAATGTGTCGTGAAGAGGATGCTTGTGAATTGGGAGCAATTGTCGGTAATGATACGGTTGGGGATACCGAAATGGCTCACGAGGCCCTTGATGAACTTGACGGCTGAGCTGGCGGGGATGGTGTGTGTGGGCTCCACCTCCGCCCACTTGGTGAATTTGTACATGGTGACGTAGAGGTAGCGGTAGCCACCAGCCGCCCGAGGAAATGGGCCCAGAATATCCAACCCCCAGACCGTGAAGGGCCATGAGAGCGGGATGGTCTGCAGACCTTGCGCGGGTTGATGGATCTGCTTGGCATGGAACTAGAAGGCTTCACAGGATTGCACCGGCTCGTGGCGTCGTGGAGCGTCATAGGCCAGTAGAATCCTCTATGGAACACCTTGCCCATGAGGGTGCATGATGACGAGTGGTTTCCGCAATCTCCATCGTGGATGTCGGCCAGCAGCTCACGCCCCTGCTCCTCAAATATGCACCGCAGTGAGACGTCATTGGGGTGTCTTGGGTACAGCTCGCCATCCTGCAAAAAATAAGTAGTGGCCTGGTGAACTATGCGTTCCATGTCCTCCTCCTTTTCTGGTAAGGCGTCGCAGATTAAGGACGCCTTGAATTCCTTGGTCCATAAGTCTGCATGAGGTTCCAATGCCGGGAGTAAATGGGCTCCCGAGGTCAGACCACAGGCTAGGATGCCTAAGGACGGGGCCGGTGGCAGCTCTTCCTGAATCAGTGCCAGGCCTGCGGCCGGGGGTGTTGCCAACGGCTTGAAGAGCCTCTCCTCAAAGATGCCTAGCTTTTGAGGCTCGTGGCAAGATGCCCTTCTAGCGATGTCGTCTCCTTCCTTGTTCGCGCCGCGCGGGACATGCTGCAATTCCAAACCCAGGAAGTGCTTTTGAATTTTATGTACCTCTTCCAAGTATGCCCATGTGCTCGTCCTTGGGCTTGTACTCCTTGTTGGAAAAGTTGACGAGGAGCTGGGAGTCGCCCTTGATGGTGAGGCGCTTGACCCCTAGGGCGGCCGCAACCCTGAGGCCTGTGATCAAGCCCTTGTATTCTGCGATGTTGTTGGAGACCTTCTCGCCATGCTAGTAGCAAAGCTGCATGGCGTAGTAGAGCTTGTCCTTGGTCATTGAGATGAGCAGGACTCCAGCCCCCGTGCCCCGCCGTGCGAAGGCACCGTCAAAGTGCATGACCCAGCCATCGGGCGCCTCATTGCCAGGCGTGAGGGACATGTCTCCATCCAGCCCCTAAGTGTTCCGAAGCAGTAGCAAGCTACCATGGCTTGGTGGAAACACTAGGAGACATTTCCCGGTAAGAGAGGCTACTAAAGATAAACAACTAGATAGTCAGATCCCACACATACCAAGCATTTCAATAACATACACACAATATGCTCGATATGTGCAAACACAACATGGCATCACAACATGACTCTACGACTCAAGTATTTATCAATAGGCTCCGAGGAGCGAGATATTACAAATAGGGGTCTCATGACCCAACATTCAGAGCATACAAGTCAAAGCACAAGCGGAAGCTATCATGTCTGAGTACAGACATCTATAAATGAAAAAGGCTGAGAAGCCTGACTATCTACCAGATCCTGCCGAGGGCACAAGATCGTAGCTGAGGTAACAAGCTAAACGTCGAAGTTCACGTGGAACTACTAGTGAGACTGAAGTCTCTCTCTGCAAAAACATAAATTAAGCAACGTGAGTACAAATGTACCCAGCAAGACTTACATCAGAACTAACTACATATGCATCATTATCAACAAAGGGGATGGTGGGGTTTAACTGCAGCAAGCCAGCTTTGACTCGGTGGCTATCCTGAACTACGACTACAAGTAACTCTTTTGAGGTGGCGCACACGAGTCCACATATTCACCATATCAATACACCACTATGGATCCGCTCCCGTCTCCCTACGAGAACGCCATCCATAGCACTCACGCTTATCTTGCGTATTTTAGAGTATCCACTTTCACTTGTCTATGAACTGATATAAGCAACCCAGAAGTCCTTTTCCGCGGACACGGCTATTCGAATAGATGATGTTAACCCTGCAGGGGTGTACTTCTTCACACACGCTCTCACCACTTACCGCCGTTTACACAACATGTACTCGGCAACCTTCAAGCGGAAGCCCAACGTGGGTGTCAGCCACGGCCTACCTAAACACTCGAGTCTCTAGTCCAGGTTTATTGCCTATTCGGGTTCCATCCATGAGGAGATCCGGCCGGAGTTTCGCTCACAGCCCCAAACAATGTGAACAGGGTTCCCGAGACACCAAACGGGCGCCCGGTACACCGTGCCACGTGCCTACCGCATCACAGCCCACCCCTACGGTTAGCGCTGCGCACGGCCTCCAGCATACTACAAACACCAAAAACTACTTGCAACTCCTGGACAGAGGACAAGGGTGATTAAGAAGCCGAGAGGGTCCATTGGTTTCGGGCCCAATGCGTGGTAGTAGCTGAATCATGGATCACAAACACAGAACTCAGTTCCCGAGGACGGCTGCAATGAGACAACCCACCATGTACTCCTACATGGCCTCTCACCGCTACCTTTACCAAATCGTGTTCACACGCTTAGCTCACACACCGTAGGACATGTTCACACACCTCTGATCCATTCCCGATGAATCAGACCTGACTCAACTCTAAGCAGTAGCAGGCATGACAAACAAACAGGAATGAGTAGGCACAACAGGGCTCAAACAACTCCTACTCATGCTAGTGGGTTTCATCTATTTACTCTGGCAATGACATGTCATGCAAAGGATAAAGGGGTTCAACTACCGCAGCAAGTAACAAATATGTCGTTGTTGTCCTAATGCAGTAAAAGAGAGCAGGAGCGAGAGAGTAGGATTGTATCGGAATGAACAAGGGGTTTTGCTTGCCTGGCACTTCTGAAGATAACATTGAGTCTTCATCAGTGTCAATGATCACAACGTCGGAACATCGTCTACCGGGAGGGAACAGATACCGGCAACAAAGAAGAAATAAAATCAATGCAATGCACAATATGATGCATGCTCATGACATGACAATATGAATGTGTTTTGAGCTAATGCAACTAGCAACAGATTAAATGAAGTTGGTTTGAATACAAGATTCAAATTCAAACTCCATATGTGATTATTCAAATGCCATTTAATTGATTTGTGCTAAACAGCAGCTATAAGTTGTTCTAACATGCATGAAAATGGTACATATGGATTCCTTGAATTTTTTTGATAATTTTTCATATATAATTTATTTAATTTGGAGTTACGGTTGAATTACTATGAATTTTAGAAGTTTATACAATTTTCTGGAATTTCCTGAATTTATTTTAAATCCAGAAATGATTTATGGCGTCAGCACCACGTCACTGTGACGTCAGCAGAGTCAACTGGGCGCCCCAGGTCAAACCTGACCAGTGGGGTCCACTGGTCAGTGACTGGGGCTGGTTAGTGTCAATGACAGGTGGGGCCGGGTCAACAGACACGTCAGCAAGTCAATACTGACGTGTGGGGTCGGTCAACATGTGACGTGGCCAGGTCAAACTGACCTGTGGGCCCGTGGGGGTTAGTTTAATCTAAACAGAGATAAAACCTGGGTTAGTTAGGGCGTGGGGCCCAGGTGTCAGTGAGCTAGGAGGTTGGTTAGTGGGGCTATTAGCTGCTAATGACGGGCCACGTCATCTCGCCGGAGTCTCGCTGGCGGTGACCTTGAACTGCGGCGGAGTTCGCTCGGAACTCGCCAGAGTCGACGGATCGACGCGCCAGGGGCACCAAAGGATAGCCCGTGCACGTGCGCATCTAGGGGGACCAACGGGAGGTGCGGGGGTGGCCGGAGTTCGCCGGAGTGGAACCCGTGGCGGCTGCCGAAGTTCGGGTCTCAGCGGTTTCGGCACTAGGGTGCATGGGAGGGGAAACGGGTGGTGGACTTGGCCTTCTGGGGAGCTCCTGAGCACGGGCCTAAGGTCGGACGCGAGCTACGCTAGCTAGAGCGACGGCGGCGGCATGGCCGGCGGCGGTGGGGTTTCGGCCTTGGTAGATAACCTAGCTACGGCGCGCGAACGACGAAACAGAGAGGGGGAAATGGACGGAGAGCTCACATAGACCCTGTAGAGGTGGACGGCGAGCTTGAGGGAGGCCGGACGGGGACAGATTTGACGGCGGCGATCCGCGGTGGCCGAGGAGGGGAACAGCGAAGCTGGCAGCATCCAGGGCTTCCCGCGCCTTCCGTCTTGGTGAGGAGGAAGAGGGGAACGGGGCAGAGCTTCTTGGCGCTTAGGCGAGGCATGGGGTGGCCGGTGGCCACGGTGGTTCTCGTCGGCGGCGGCGGGCGCGTTCGGTGAGGAGAACAGAGGAGGGGGAGAGCGTTCCGGGGAGAGAGAGGAGAGGGGCACGGGGAGAGTAGGAGGGCTAGAGGGTTGCGTGGCGCTCGGGAGAGGCATCCAGACCCTCGGCGGCAAGCAGGAGCTGGCTCGGCGCGTGCCGGCGTGCGGTGGCCACACGCCTCGCGTCCTTCTGGCGCGAGGTGGGAGACGGTGGCGGTTCGATGGGCTGGGCCGCTGGAATTGGGCCAGGTGGGCTGAGAGGTGAGCGCCAGGTAGGGTTTCTCTCCTCTCTGCTTTTCCTATTTCTGTTTTTTGTATTTTGTTCTGTGTTGTTTTAGTTTAGTAAAATACTAAACCATTTTATAAAATCCTGAAAATAGTTATGTTGCTAGAACTAAAATATACCAAACCACATAAAATGTTCCAGTATTATTGGACATATATTATTTATATATCAAATATATATCCAATGCAAGTAGTTATTGAATTAATTCAAAGGCCCCAAAATAAATGTTTCAGTCACTCCAAAAATATTGGTTTGCATTTTATTCTTGCCAATATTTTTCAAAGCTGAAATGGAACATTTCCTTGGAAACATTTGAAGCAATTTTTAATGTTGATCATTTTTAGAAGGTTTCTGAGGCTTTGAAAATTCCTCAATTCAAATTTCATTTAAATTTAGACATGATGACATGAATATCAAGCAAAGACAACAGGGCTAATCTAGGGCTGTGACAACTCACCCCCACTAAACAAGAATCTCGCCCCGAGATTCAAGACGTGAGGTAAGAGGAAAAGGGGAGTCACAAAACTATCACAATCTTCATGATCCAATTGCCCTTCTCGGAGATGGTGATCCATTCCATCATCTTGGTCTTGACGTCTTTTCTTTCGAGATCTTCACTCGACACAACAACAGAAAGAAGGGGGAAAACCCTACAGAATTTACTCGTCTTTGAAGATCGAGCAACTCAAGATCAGTTTGTGGAGAGACGTAAGAACAACTCTTGAGTTGAGACACCAAATACACATTAGGAATGATGGTAAAGAAATGGATGACGAAGGTTCAAATTGGTAGGCAACCATTCCACACTTAAGTAAAATGGTGCATGGTTTCAAGTAACAAGGAGATGATTGCCATGACTCCATAACGGGGTACCTTAGGAAAGGTGACGCAAAGAGCTATTACCCTAAGTGGCAAAAAGAATTACCTTTGATTCAGAGATCATTGAAACTCTTTAAACCAGCCTAAGGCAATTCTCGAGCGATCGTTTGGAGGGGGTCGGTGGAATGGCATACTCGGACTTGGATGATGTGGATTACCTTGTTGAAGACAACGTCATAGATGATTTTGTTTATCATCGGAAATGGATGAGACCCATGGTAGAATGGCACATTGGCGGTGCAAGCTGGGAACAAAATGCAAATGCTGGGAATGATTCTGGTAACTGGGGAAGAACCCAACAATAGAGAGTGAATTCACTGTTTGAAAAGGTCATAGCATTGCCGAGGAAACTGAGAGCACTAGACAATTAATGCCGACGATCAAACCTAGCACTTGCGCGTGCTCTTAAGAACTTGAGCATTTCCATAATCATCAAGATTTTACCAATATCTGTGTCAAGGATCCTGGCAACACAACTTGCTACCATGATGAATGATGATGGATGATGCAGATGCATAGGAAGACAACACCTTCTCAGATTTCACCTTAGCGAGGCCAAGGAAGCAAAATCTGGATGATCGACCGAGGGACATTTAGCACTCCGCTTCTAATGTTCTCCTTGATGTGCTAGCGTAATCCACCCATAGATATGGTTTGATATCTAGAACATCAAGTAAAAGGTCGGAATTCGGGATCTCAAAAATCCATAGGGGCAACTAGGGAGTAAATCCTACGAAGTGCTTATGGGGAGGTGGCCAATTTCTTCAATCAAGATACTACAATAATAGGTCTTCCGGCTAGGTGTGTTGGCCACGACATCCACTTTACCGTTTTCCGAGGGACCGATATTATAGTTCTTGGGAAATGTTCCAAACCATCATATCTGCCTGAGATTCAGATCTGGTTGGTGTCAGGATAATCCAAACTCATCGAGTCTAGGAAGAAAGACGAAAGTTTGCAACACAAATCGACGAGATGACGTTGCGAGATTCTTGGGGAATGAACTACGATAGCAAGCTCCAAAACATGAGCTGGTTCTGCTACAAACATGTGAACACGCTGTCCCAGACAAACATGATCACATGGTAGTCTTACAATAAAACACTACCGAGTTCTGGTAGGGAACCATCACCGATGATATCGAAGTCTTTACGCAAGTCCATGGATTAGATCCCAAGCATAGACTTCTTTTCCTTGAACGAGTCAATCAGTGGCTTAGTGTGCTAGGGACACCTATGGAATGAAGGTTGCAAGTCTCCAGACCACAGAATACTTCGCACGTGTGCATGACTGATTTGGGATGATTCCAGAGGAAGCAAAACTAACTTTCTCAAATTCACGGCGGCAACTTTCACCAAATGCACGTGTATAAGAGGAAGTCACTCCTTTCATCAAACAAATACTTCATGAGCTAGCATGAAGAAAATGCTTTCAAAAGTTTCCAACACTAGCTTAATGTTCAACAAAATCATGGAGGAGATAAGGATGTTGTCAATGGGCTCAACAGCAACTCATCGGAATTTCCATATCACTGGACTTCCACCATCATGTGAACACGGTGATAGCATTGGTCAGACCAAAGACGTAATGGTGTATGCTCGAGGGATCAACCACGAGTAAAACAACATTACGAGCATCATTGGTACTGATTTGATTTGACGATAGCCCACACTCAAATCAAAGGATTGATAAGACAATAGGTCTAGCAACTGATCACAGGGACCAATCAATGAAGATATCATCTTTCTTAAACACACACTACACAAGAATATCCCTTTGGAACGAACTAAGTCAGGCAAGCTTTTATCTTCCAACTCTCCAAGTTGTTGTCTAGCTTAACCAACTAGCTCAGGGATATCTAACACCAATTCTTGGAGAGAAGGTGGTTCACAAGAAACCAAATTGATCACGAGCTCAACATAACAGTCAGGGGACAACCTGGTAATACTTCCGAGAAGATATTCGGAAAATCACGAACCACCGGTATGTTACTAAGCTCGAGAACAATCTCGCTTTTGAGGGCAAGACGATATGATCAAATGAGTGAGGACTTGACAAGATCCTAACTCATGAATCGAAGGGTGCACCGAAATAAGGACTAGGTAGCACGATCAGTCTTAGAAGGCTGATCCAAAAACCAACACGCTAAGAATGAAATTATTATCCTTTAACTACCAAGCAACGAGGTTGCTGGGAGTATTGATTTCACACATCACAATTCATTTGTCGGTATTCCGGTTGCCTCAACACGAGGGCCGAGGAATGACTAATGATGGTGAGAAGTATCACTACGTCAAAATTCATGAGAGTTGGTGCAGTTCTCATGACAATTCTGACATAAAGGGGGTAATACTCCAAGGTAGAAGAGAACCAAAAGCTGGATTGGCATTTGATCTGCGGAATACAACTACTTTGACCCAATCCTAGATATGGATGAGGTACTGGAGTTTGTTTCTCCAAGTCATTTAGGACAGAATGGCTTGACGGACCACAAGAGTAATAGGCATCGATGAGTGGATGCAAACATACTCCTGATTATCATTTGATAGATGGAGGTCAGAAAATAATTAAGGAGGGACAACTCAAAGAACATATAATTTTCTGAGTTGTGGATGCATAGATTAGTATGTCGAACCAAGTTTCAAAATGTTCCTTCCGGATAACCCATGCAGAGAGGTAGGACTGGCAGAGTCACGATTTATGAATGGAGAACTCCTCAAGAGTACTCCGATTGTGATCTTTTGATTCAACAAACTACTGCCATAAGTGGTTAATAGTATTTGGAGGAAGGAAATACCACGGACCTCGAGGACTATCGCAAAGTTACTAATATCCTAAAGGAACTAGCAAACACTATCAACATGAAGTAAGTAGAGTGAATCTCGGGTTCAAAACCCAGGAATAGAATACCTACTACTAAGTAGCATCACGAGATGCTTTCGAGAATGATGGCCAGAATCATCACACTGGGAACACAAAATGTTGCTAGATTACTAGGTGACTCCCTAAAACACCTAGGGTCATAATAGTAACTCCAACATATATGTCGAGGCAATAAATTACCTCAACGCACCGGTTAGTGTGCTTATTCTGACCATAAGGGACATCGGGAACGGAAAGAAAGGATTTGCAAATGCATCAGACTATTTAGAAAACTGGGATGACTCGGACAGCATAACGGCTGTAAATGCTCAAAAGGTTTGGAGACATACTACAAAATGGTGGCATAACCACTCAGAAGCACAATATCAAGGTTTCGAGATCATCATTAACATACAGAAGTAGTAGGAACTGAACTCAAGCTTAAATCCAACAATCTTATAAGTCTACGGATTAGTAACATGTGATCCTGATAGAAAGAAGAGAAAACCTAGTTCCTTAACCCCGTAGAGAAGAAGAGGGTGACTCAGATCAGAAGGGCATGAGGTATAAGGAGTAAAAAGAGCCCTACGTTCCATCCCACAATCAATTCCCTTACATAACTAAAGAATTTCTAGACTCAACTTCGACCAGTTTGGCTTGGTAATCCTACAGGCAGTCAAGCTCTGATACCAACGCTGTCAGGACCCCGACTCAATGCCACATCGATCTAGCATGTAACACCTCATATCACTTTGCGGCCTCACGCACGGTATTCCCACGGGTGTCACCTTACCTTTGCCCGGGACCGTTTGCGCCTTTTGGCACACGTATATGATAGTGTCGCTAGCATCCATATGATAAGGAGCCCGGGCTGACATGGCTAGTCGTAAACCCAAAGTGGCACAAACTTACAGGGACAGGCATCCATGACCCAGCATCGAACGTGTCGGTCATCAGCGAGTGAATCCAGGCTGTAGCACTGGGCTAGCAGGACTCCGGTGAATTGGGCTGTAGCGGGCTAACAGGACTCCGGTATCCATCGTGTGACATTTCCCCGAAGGGACAGACACAGGAACGAAGAAGGACACATGCCGGCCAGCCTAAGTGTTCCGGAGCAGTAGCAAGCTACCATGGCTCGGTGGAAACACTAGGAGACATTTCCCGGTAAGAGAGGCTACTAAAGATAAACAACTAGATAGTCAGATCCCACACATACCAAGCATTTCAATAACATACACACAATATGCTCGATATGTGCAAACACAACATGGCATCACAACATGACTCTACGACTCAAGTATTTATCAATAGGCTCCGAGGAGCGAGATATTACAAACAGGGGTCTCATGACCCAACATTCAGAGCATACAAGTCAAAGCACAAGCGGAAGCTATCATGTCTGAGTACAGACATCTATAAATGAAAAAGGCTGAGAAGCCTGACTATCTACCAGATCCTGCCGAGGGCACAAGATCGTAGCTGAGGTAACAAGCTAAACGTCGAAGTTCACGTGGAACTACTAGTGAGACTGAAGTCTCTCTCTGCAAAAACATAAATTAAGCAACGTGAGTACAAATGTACCCAGCAAAACTTACATCAGAACTAACTACATATGCATCATTATCAACAAAGGGGATGGTGGGGTTTAACTACAGCAAGCCAGCTTTGACTCGGTGGCTATCCTGAACTACGACTGCAAGTAACTCTTTTGAGGTGGCGCACACGAGTCCACATATTCACCATATCAATACACCACTATGGATCCGCTCCCGTCTCCCTACGAGAACGCCATCCATAGCACTCACGCTTATCTTGCGTATTTTAGAGTATCCACTTTCACTTGTCTATGAACTGATATAAGCAACCCAGAAGTCCTTTTCTGCGGACATGGCTATTCGAATAGATGATGTTAACCCTGCAGGGGTGTACTTCTTCACACACGCTCTCACCACTTACCGCCGTTTACACGACATGTACTCGGCAACCTTCATGCGGAAGCCCAACGTGGGTGTCGGCCACGGCCTACCTAAACACTCGAGTCTCTAGTCCAGGTTTATCACCTATTCGGGTTCCATCCATGAGGAGATCCGGCAAGAGTTTCGCTCACAGCCCCAAACGATGTGAACAGGGTTCCCGAGACACCAAACGGGCACCCGGTACACCGTGCCACGTGCCTACCGCATCACAGCCCACCCCTACGGTCAGCGCTGCGCACGGCCTCCAGCATACTACAAACACCAGAAACTACTTGCAACTCCTGGACAGAAGACAAGGGTGATTAAGAAGCCGAGAGGGTCCATTGGTTTCGGGCCCAATGCGTGGTAGTAGCTGAATCATGGATCACAAACACAGAACTCAGTTCCTGAGGACGGCTGCAATGAGACAACCCACCATGTACTCCTACATGGCCTCTCACCGCTACCTTTACCAAATCGTGCTCACACGCTTAGCTCACACACCGTAGGACATGTTCACACACCTCTGATCCATTCCCGATGAATCAGACCTGACTCAACTCTAAGCAGTAGCAGGCATGACAAACAAACATGAATGAGTAGGCACAACAGGGCTCAAACAACTCCTACTCATGCTAGTGGGTTTCATCTATTTACTGTGGCAATGACAGGTCATGCAAAGGATAAAGGGGTTCAACTACCGCAGCAAGTAACAAATATGTCGTTGTTGTCCTAATGCAGTAAAAGAGAGCAGGAGCGAGAGAGTAGGATTGTATCGGAATGAACAAGGGGTTTTGCTTGCCTGGCACTTCTGAAGATAACATTGAGTCTTCATCAGTGTCAATGATCACAACGTCGGAACATCGTCTACCGGGAGGGAACAGATACCGGCAACAAAGAAGAAATAAAATAAATGCAATGCACAATATGATGCATGCTCATGACATGGCAATATGAATGTGTTTTGAGCTAATGCAACTAGCAACAGATTAAATGAAGTTGGTTTGAATACAAGATTCAAATTCAAACTCCATATGTGATTATTCAAATGCCATTTAATTGATTTGTGCTAAACAGCAGCTATAAGTTGTTCTAACATGCATGAAAATGGTACATATGGATTCCTTGAATTTTTTTGATAATTTTTCATATATAATTTATTTAATTTGGAGTTACGGTTGAATTACTATGAATTTTAGAAGTTTATACAATTTTCTGGAATTTCCTGAATTTATTTTAAATCCAGAAATGATTTATGGCGTCAGCACCACGTCACTGTGACGTTAGCAGAGCCAACTGGGCGCCCCAGGTCAAATCTGACCAGTGGGGTCCACTGGTCAGTGACTGGGGCTGGTTAGTGTCAATGACAGGTGGGGCCGGGTCAACAGACACGTCAGCAAGTCAATACTGACGTGTGGTGTCGGTCAACATGTGACGTGGCCAGGTCAAACTGACCTGTGGGCCCGTGGGGGTTAGTTTAATCTAAACACAGATAAAACCTGGGTTAGTTAGGGCGTGGGGCCCAGGTGTCAGTGAGCTAGGAGGTTGGTTAGTGGGGCTGTTAGCTGCTAATGACGGGCCATGTCATCTCACCGGAGTCTCGTCGGCGGTGACCTTGAACCGCGGCGGAGTTCGCTCGGAACTCACCAGAGTCGACGGATCGACGCACCAGGGGCACCAGAGGATAGCCCGTGCCCGTGCGCATCTAGGGGGACCAATGGGAGGTGCGGGGGTGGCCGGAGTTCGCCGGAGTGGAACCCGCGGCGGCTGCCGGAGTTCGGGTCTCAGCGGTTTCGGCACTAGGGTGCACGGGAGGAAAAACGGGTGGTGGACTTGGCCTTCTGGGGAGCTCCTGAGCACGGGCCTGAGGTCGGACGCGAGCTACGCTAGCTAGAGCAACAGCGGCGGCATGGCCGGCGGCGGTGGGGTTTCGGCCTTGGTAGATAACCTAGCTACGACGCGCGAACGACGAAACAGAGAGGGGTAAATGGACGGAGAGCTCACGTAGATCCTGTAGAGGTGGACGGCGAGCTTGAGGGAGGCCGGACGGGGACGGATTTGACGGTGGCGATCCGCAGTGGCCGAGGAGGGAAACGGCGAAGCTGGCAGCATCCAGGGCTTTCGGCGCCTTCCGTCTTGGTGAGGAGGAAGAGGTGAACGGGGCGGAGCTTCTTGGCGCTTAGGCGAGGCGTGGGGTGGCCGGTGGCCACAGTGGTTCTCATCGGCGGCGGCGGGCGCGTTCGGTGAGGAGTACAGAGGAGGGGCAGAGCGTTCCGGGGAGAGAGAGGAGAGGGGCACGGGGAGAGTAGGAGGGCTAGAGGGTTGCGTGGCGCTCGGGAGAGGCATCCAGAACCTCGGCGGCAAGCAGGAGCTGGCTCGGCGCGTGCCGGCGTGCGGTGGCCGCACGCCTCGCGTCCTTCTGGCGCGAGGTGGGAGACGGTGGCGGTTCGGTGGGCTGGGCCGCTGGAATTGGGCCAGGTGGGCTGAGAGGTGAGCGCCAGGTAGGGTTTCTCTCCTCTCTGCTTTTCCTATTCCTGGTTTTTGTATTTTGTTTTGTGTTGTTTTAGTTTAGTAAAATACTAAACCATTTTATAAAATCCTGAAAATAGTTATGTGGCTAGAACTAAAATATACCAAACCACATAAAATGTTCCAGTATTATTGGACATATATTATTTATATATCAAATATATATCCAATGCAAGTAGTTATTGAATTAATTCAAAGGCAACAAAATAAATGTTTCAGTCACTCCAAAAATATTGGTTTGCATTTTATTCTTGCCAATATTTTTCAAAGCTGAAATGGAACATTTCCTTGGAAACATTTGAAGCAATTTTTAATGTTGATCATTTTTAGAAGGTTTCTGAGGCTTTGAAAATTCCTCAATTCAAATTTCATTTAAATTTAGACATGATGACATGAATATCAAGCAAAGACAACAGGCCTAATCTAGGGCTGTGACACTCACGAAGTACACCGGGTGCTCGACAAGGGGTGATGATTCGGCGTCGTCCTCCCTCGCATGGGGAGTGAGGGGCTTGGGTACCCCATCGGTTAATGAAGCGGCGAGGGAGTCAGGGGCGCTATCCTTAGGTGGTGAAGGCTGCACACCCGCTAGAGGGCTGCCTAACTTCATGCCAACGCGAGCTCGCTCCTCCTGGACCACCACGAGCACCGTGCTAGCCGAGTGGGCGGTGGCCTCCAAGTAGAGGTACCTCTTGAGGTTCTGGAAGACGGCCTGCTTCATGGGTCCACTCGAAGGGACCCTTCCTCTTCATGAGCTTGAAGAAGGGGAGCGCGCGCTCGCCAAGCTTGGAGATGAAGCGCCCCAAGGAGGTCATGCAGCCTGCCAGCTTTTGCATTTCATTGAGGGTCTGAGTCGGGTACATCTTTTCAATTACCTTGATCTTATCGAGGTTATCCTTGATCCCCCGATGTGATACGAGGAAGCCGAGCATCTTGCCGGACGGGACCTCAGAAATGCACTTTTCCGGTTTAAGCGTCTGGTTCACCCAACGCAGGCTGGAAAATGTCTCCTCCATGTCCTCGATCAGGGTCCTTGTCGGTGTCAAAACCGGCAAATCTCGGGTAGGGAGGGGCCAAGCTATATGTCTGAGGATCGATGGTAACTATGATCAAAAGGACACAGTGTTTACCCAGGTTCGGGCCCTCTTAATGGAGGTAAAACCCTACTCCTGCTTGATTATATTCGATGAGTATAGGGTTTACAAGAGTTGATATACCTCAAGATTGTAATGGCTAAACCCTAGCTTGGCTAGCCTATCAATATTCTGTCTACTGCCTTCGATCTAACCCTCCGGTTTATATAGATACTGGAGGGGCTTAGGGTTGTACAAAGTCGGCTTAACAGAAAGAAAATAGTGTATCCGAAAACCTAAACTTGCCATCCACGTATTCGGGAGTCCCCACCGGACACGAGAGGTGGTCTTCTGTCTTGTATCTTGACAGCCCATCAGTCCGGCCCATATCCAATAAACTGGATGCCTGAGGTCCTGTTAGTCCAGGACCCCTCAATAGCCCCTGAACCAGTCTCCAATGACGACGTGTTCAGCGTGCAGATTATCTTCGGCATTGCAAGGCGGGTTCCTTGAATAATACACATCAGCTTTCCTCCGTAAAACAACTATATTCGGCTTTGGACAATTAACACAACCCTTAGCCGTGAGGGCATGATATAAAAAAATAAGAATAGTGTCTTTTACTGACAACTTTTTTCGTGAAGCATCAGACATGACCCTTCGGTGTTTTGAACCGTTTTCATACCCCGCATTCCGTGTTTCGAGGCCAAGCCCCATGGCCCCGTCTTGCCAAAATAGAAATCATGCCCACTTAACATGGGATTGCTAATCACTAAAATTTGGGTAATCCAACCATTTACAGTGCACGCTTTCATTGCGAATAGGCGAGTTTCAAGGCACAAGTGGGGGGCGGTTGGCACTTTTACCGCATATAAGAGGGCAGTGGATTTCTCCTTTCTTCCCCATGCGTCCTAGTCTCCTCAACCTTCCAATCTCCCAAGCTCTCAGCACCCGAAAAGTTTCTGTCTTCCTCACCACCACCACCACCTCCTCCGACCATGGCCGGACCCAGTTCCAAGGGCAAGTGGGAGGCCTCCTCCGTCATGGAGAAGGAGATAAAGGATCTCCGGAGTGTGGGATACCTCGCCGCAACCATCGCGCACAGGCTCCCCCCAAGGGTCAGATCATTCCCACTCTAGAGCCTGGCGAAAGGTTCGTCTTCCTCCCGCATTTCCTTAGAGGGTTAGGTTTTCCTCTCCACCCCTTCGTCTGCGGAGTTATGTTCTACTACGGGCTAGAGTTCCATGATCTAGCTCCAAACTCCTTCCTCCACATCTCTGCGTTTATCGTCGTGTGTAAGGCTCTTCTCCGCATCCCTCCACACTTCGGCCTGTGGCTGAAAGTATTGAATGTGAAGCCGAAGGTGGTTGATGGGCAACACATGAACTGCGGCGGGGCCATGATAAGCAAGCTACCCAATGCCAAGTGGCCCAAGGGAGCCTTCATCAAGACCACCAAGATCTGACAACAAGAGTGGTTTTATATCACTGAGCCGCGCCACACTAAGTGGGCGGCGATTCTAGAGTTCAGATCCGGACCCCCTATGAGGCTCATCTCCTGGACCATAAAGGGCCTCAACTAGGGGTCTTAGAAGGAGGTGCAAATGCTGCAAACGCGTATCACCAACGTGTTGAGCAAAAACTTTGGTCTAACCAACGTAGTGCAAATTATGCTCTTCCGCCGCATCCTCCCATGCCAGCGCCGGACTTCCCTCATGTGGGAGTTCAAATCCGGAGGAGCCGCAGACTCTGCAACATTTCCTCGGCACAATGCACGACGGAATGTGGAAGCTACTCTTCAAGGCACAGAAGAGCTGGCCTATGGAGACCGAAGACGTCGGTCTTGACGCCAAGAATCCGGCCACACCGGTAAGTGTTAATTTTCTGAAGATATATCTAGGCTATATATTCAATCAATATGAAACTTATCAGCCCACCTCTCTTCAGGGATGGACCAAGAAGTTGGAGCGAATTAAGAGTCCGGCTCCATTACCCAAGGACCCATTCACTCCTCAGCTAGAGTAGATGTTGGTCCCGGCGCCCTATCAGCCGCCGGAGAAGAAGACCAAGAAGAAGGGCAAGGGGCCCAAGGACGGGCCCCTCCGCAAAGGTCCTTCGGACAAAGTATCTGGAGAGACCGAGGTCGTCTCCTCTCACGAGGAAAATGAGGATGAAGAGGAGGAGGAGGAGGAAGTGGAGAGCGACTCCCCATGAAAGATGAGGAGGAAGAAGAGGACAACCTCCAAGAATATGGAGGGAGCGACGCTGAAGAGGGGGAATATAACCCTTTCGGTTAGTTTGGACTCAGAGTCCGAACACAGCCCGAAGAGGGCCCAAAGGGAGAAGCCCCTGGCCGAAATGTAAGTATCGAAAGCTTACTTGTTGAGTTTTCGTTTAATCTGCAACTGCTATATAAATCATATATTTATTTGCCTTTCAGCCCTCTGTGCGATATCCCAATTCCCTCAACCTCATCAAGGAATTCTCTACCGCCTGAAGAGGCAGAGAGTGATGGACCATCGCGAGCCTTTCCCCCCTGCCATGGAGGACACCGAGGTGTCATCCCAAAGGACCTTTCCTGGCCAAGGAGGGGTGGACGAGGTTGTCCAGAAGACGTCCGAGGGTAACACCTCGAACTTCGCAGAGCAGGGCACGGCAACCCCCATGACCACAGAGGGTGGGGGGGCCTCAACAGTTCAGTCCCTCGCCGAACACCGTCCTGGAGACCAATACGGCTCCAGGTTTTGACCAAAACCCCCCTTCAATAGAGGGGGGAGGAGCAGCAGCTCCATCGACGGCCTCTGTTAATCCGGAGGCCATAAATTCTCTAGAGGAAGCGCTGTAGAGCGCTTCCATCATGGAGGAGCACCACACCCTGATGGGTGTGGTTATGGAAAAGGTTCGGTCCGCGAAGAGCGGACTGACCGAAGCCTCCAACAGCCTACTGACGGGCTTTGAGGTATGCAATGTAATTCTCTTACAAGTTTTGTTTTATGTGCAAGGTTGAACCCATGCATAGACAGTAGCCCCTGAGACTTTGTCCGGATTAGAACGATTCGGATAGAGGATCAAAAACAAGTTGATAATGTATCATACTATCTTGTTGGACATGCATCTATGCTGGCGGCTACTGCCCAAGCCGCTGAGGTTTCCGAGCTCAATCGGAAACTTCGGCTAGCCGATGAGGAACTCGACCGCGTCAATAAGCAGTTTGACGAAACCCAATGTATGCGGCACTATTACATACCTAAAGTGATATGTGTGCTAATTTGTTTTAATTTACTGAGTGTTATGACTATAGTCACAGTTGGCGCAGCCGAGGTCAAGTCCCTCAAGAGCATCCTCGCCCTAGCCCAGAAGGAGGTGAAGGTGAACAAGGCGGCCGCTGACAAAGAGGCCAAGGAGTTGGAGGTGGAGTGCACTGCCCGTGAACAACACGAGGCGCGGGTGGGTGAGGTCGAACAGGAGCTCAAGGACGCCATTGCCAAGTGCGAGTCCTTGGAGCAGAATATTTCGGAACAAGCCTCTTTGCTCACAAAAGCGCTTGAGAGCGTGAAAGAAGCCCGGGTTGAAGCCCAGGGCGCTCACCAGGAGATCCAGGAGGTGAGATAAATAGCGGCTGGTAAGGCCTTTCTCATGCAGAGTAAATTTAAAAGTAAGAGATATATATTGCTGACCCGAAATTGGAGGTCTCCAGGCGCCTTTGCAGATCTACCGAGGAGTATTGCAGACGCCGCCAAGTTCTTCCACACCAAACAGGGGAGCATAATGGAGAAGCTATTCTGGTCGCAGTACCTTGCGCCAGAGTATCCGGCGCCCCTTAGCGATTAGTTGAAACAGCTGACGGAGCTGCACAGGGTGGTAGGACTGGCCCTGAAGGATGTAATAGTCCATCTTTGGCCAGCCGAGCCCATATCGAAGGGGCTTAGGGTTGTACAAAGTTGGTTTAACAGAAAGGAAATAGTGTATCCGGACACCTAAACTTTCCATCCACGTATACAGTAGTCCCCACCGGACACGAGAGGTGGTCTTTTGTCTTGTATCTTGACGGCCCATCAGTCCATCCCATATCCAATAAATCGGATGCTCGAGGACCTTTTACTCCAGGACTCCCTCAGTCCTCACCTCTCGTGACTTGACCATGATGTCGTCGATGTATGCCTCCGCATTTCTCCCGAGCTGCTGTCACAGAGCGATGCGCATCAACCATTGGAAGTTCGCACCGGCATTCCACAGCCTGAACGCATGAAGGTGTAGCAATACACACCGCACAGGGAGAGGAAGGCCGTGTTCTCAACATCCTCCACCACCATCTTAATTTGATGATAACCTGAGAGTCCATGATCTGGTCAATGTGCGGGAGCGGGAAGGGGTCCTGAGGACAAGCCTTGTTGAGACTCGTGAAGTCGACACACATGCGCTCCTTGCCACCCTTCGTGGGGACAATGACTGGGTTGGCGAGCCAATCCATGTGCCAAACTTCTTGAATAACACCGGCTTATTGCAACTTGCAAACCTCTTGGATGATGAACGCTTGCTTCTCTTGTTCTTGTCGTCGTGCCTTTTGCTTCATAGGGCGCGCACTGGGGCACATCATCAAGTGGTGTTCGATCATATCCCGCGGGACACCGACGAAGTTGGACGCTTCCCATGCAAACACGTCCTTGTTTGCCCAGAGGAAGCCAACCAATGCCTCATCCTGCTCCGGGGAAAGGTTGGCGCCTATGGGGAAGGTGGGACCTGAG
The DNA here is from genome assembly GCF_018294505.1 of Triticum aestivum. NCBI lineage: Eukaryota > Viridiplantae > Streptophyta > Magnoliopsida > Poales > Poaceae > Triticum > Triticum aestivum. Next base: position 621,116,313 of record NC_057798.1, read on the forward strand.
ACCCCGTTGTTGACTGGTACCTGCTTCGTCTTGGCCCGGTCCTGGGAGAACAAATGCTTTTTCTGCGTGCGAGCGGCTTCTGGAGCCTCCGGAGCATCTCAGACGCCGGGGCGTGAGGCGGCCGCGGCCTTGTAGGTGACCTTGAGGGCCCGGACTGCATCCCTGGTGTCGCCGACCATCGAGATGATGCCGCTGCTACCAGGCATCTTGATGATGTTGTAGCTTGTGTGCGTCACCGCCATGAACTTGGCGAGGGCCGGAGGTTGGCGTTGTACGGGAGGCCGATGCGGACCACGTCAAAGTTGATGAGCTCGGGGTAATTTTCGCGAGTGCCGAAGGTGATTGGGAGACGCACCTGCCCCACGGGGATGGCTGAGCCCTTGGTCACTCCCAGAAAGGCTTGGTGGGCACGATCTAGTCGTAGGGCACCCGGAGCATGTCGAAGGCCTCTAAGGAGAGGATGTTGAGGCTGACACCACTGTCAATGAGGGTCTTGGTGACCACAACATTGTTGATGATAGGCTTGCACAACATAGGGAGTGCACCAGCAGCAGCCGCAGTCCTGGGATGATCCTTGGAGTCGAAGGTGATGGCGGCCTCAGGCCTCACATGGCCTCGGGAGGCCTCATGCTGCGGCCGAGTAGCGTTTTCCTGGCGGAGGAGCTGCTTGACATGGCGACTGGACATGGGAGCCCATGACCCGCCGAGGGCACAAGCGGCCGCGTGAGGCCCGGGGGCCGCGAAGTGCATGATGAACTGACCCAGAGCTCCTCCCAGGAAGACACTGAGGCCTTGGGGAGGCCGCGGAGCCATGAGCGTGGCATCTCCGTGAGGGCCAGAGGGAGCCAGTTGGCTATGGCTTTATCATCACCACCGGCTGCTTGGAAGGCCTGTGCGTATAGCCGGAGCAACTCCTGGGGGACAGCTGCGGCATCATAACGCGAGGACAGCACCGGCCTAAACTTCGCTGGTCACCGCACCTGGCGCAAGCTAGGGGTGAAGGCCAGGAAACCTGTGGCATTCCCATAGGCCACAAGCCGCCAAGCCTGGGGGGCGGCATCTGCCATGGTGGTGACGAGGCGAGGGCAGAGCATGATCGATGAAGAAAGAGCTTTGACATGCCCCTACCTAGCGCGTCAAATGTTGGATTCAGGGCTCCGCAGACCCAAGAAGGTTTGAACTCTGAGGTGTGTGCGGATCTCGACGATCTCTGATCGCAAGCTCACCACCCCACGGCCTAGCCTCGTCGGGTTCGCGCGAGCGGGGAAGAAGATGAACACGACAATTTTACCCAGGTTCGGGCCACCTTGCGGTGTAAAACCCTACTCCTGCTTTTGTTGGATTGGCCTCGCGAGGAGGTTTGCGAATGAACTAGTACAGTGGTAGAGCGACCTTGTGAGGGCTCTCGGGAGAGAATGGTTTGACCCCCTCTACGGTGGAGGCTAGTCACTATTTATAGTGGCCTTGGTCTTCTTCCCTCACCACACAGGCGGGAAGGGATCCCACAACGACCCATTTTGAAAGGGGACAAGGAGTACATCTTATTCTGATGAAAGGTGGTCTTCGCCTGCAAAGCTTCTGGGCGTGATGCAGAGGTGGGCTCGGCGATGACATCCGTTGTGCCGAGCTCATGGTCTTGGTACTTTTATGCTGGAATGGAAACCATTTGGGGATTCCTTGGGAACACGCGTATATCCTTGGCTCCTTAGCACCAAAGAGAAAAATGTACCTTCTGCGCCCGCTGTCGGTGTCAAAACCGGCGGATCTCGGGTAGGGGGCCCCGATCTGTGCGTCTTAGGCTGATGGTAACAGGAAGCGAGGGACATAATGTTTACCCAGGTTTGGGCCCTCTCGATGGAGGTAAAACCCTACTTCCTACTTGATTAATATTGAAGATATGAGGAATACAAGAGTAGATCTACCACGAGATCGTAGAGGTTAAACCCTATGAGCGAGCCTATGATGGTATGATTGTAATTGTGATCGGCCTTCTAAGGACCATCCTCTTCGGCTTATATAGACACCAGAGAGTTAGGGTTTAGATGGAGTCGATTACAAGGAAGGAAATATAATATCCAGATCACCAAGCTTGTCTTCCACGCAAAGGAGAGTCCCATCCGGACACGAGCCGAAGTCTTGAGTCTTGTATCATGACGCTTCTATAGTTCGAATGATGAATATTGTCCGGCTGTCCGAATACCCCCTTATCCAGGACTCCCTCAGTAGCCCCTGAACCCGGGCTTCAATGACGATGAGTCCGGCGCGCAGTCTTGTCTTCGGCATTGCAAGGCGGGTTCCTCCTCCGAATACTCCAAGATTCCCATCACGACGAACAGTGTCCGGCGTCTTCATTAATGTTATACTCCTCGGATTCTATGTATCAATTATGACCATTTCCATGTGTCGAACGAATGTGAGGAGTCGAGGCACTTTTGCATTTGCCACCCTTGGTCCTTCGGGCTAGCCGCCTATTTGAAGAGACGGGGATTCCCAGATCCAAACTTCACTCTCCCTCCTCGAGCAAGCATCCAACAAAGCACCCAGAAAAAACCATTCCAGCATGGCCAGTTCTCACAACTCTTCTGCTTGCTCCCCTTGCCCCAAGCCGGGAGACTAGGGAGAGTGTTCAGTTTCTCATAGCCGCTTGATAAAGTTACAAACCCAAGGGCTCCTCCCGCCGGCATTCATGGTCCCTGTGCGAGCCAGAATGGCCTCCTATAACGGCGGAGAACAAGCGGAGAGATCCCCCAATCCGTCTCCAGAGGAGCGAATATGCTTAATTCCGCATCTGTTAAGGGGGCGTCGGGTTTCCTATTCATCCATTCCTTCGCGGGCTTCTGGAGTTCTGCGGCCTCCAGCTACACAATCTTACGCCAGCCTCCATACTGCATATAGCAGGGTACGTCGCCCTTTGCGAGCTATTTCTAGGCTGTGAGGCTCATTTCGGATTGTGGAAGAAGTTGTTCTGCCTTGTACCCCGCAACCAGGGAGAATCCCTATGTCAAGTGGGAGGGGCAGAAGTATGGCGTATTGCTGAGACCGGATACCTATCCGGTACTCCCAAGAAGTCTCCAGACAACTGGGCTTCATAGTGGTTTTATATTGACGACGCTCCTCTTCCGGATTGAATCCGGACGGGACTCCCCAAGTTCAGTAACTCTCCGCCAAGGGCACACCTAAGCTGGCGCCCCCGAGGCCCCCAAGAAGAGGATTCTAGGGAGGTACATTTCCTGATGAACATGATAAAGTTACTGGCCAAATCCGGACTGACAATAGTCGAGGTGATGGCAATATGTATAATGTGGGGAGTACAGCCGCTTCAATATCGGAACAATCCCATGTGGCACTACAATGGGACAGACGATGCCACCCGCTGCGGACGTAAGGGTCCGGACTCCCCCACCGCTCTGGCAAGGATACTGTCTGACCTGTACAAAGGAGAAGAGGAGGAATTCCTCCATATCAAACCGCGAGACGAATTCTCCATGTACAATCCCCCAAACTGGGTAAGTTGTTATTTATTTTATTGCTTCACTCATTGTGGCGTTCTGTGCTAAAGTTCTCCTGCGTCGATATTTCCAAGCAGGAGCTGAGGAGGGACGTGGAAGGAATCACCATCCCTTCTCCGCAGCCAAAGGACCCCGAAAGGGCCCTGGATCGAGGACTCGAAGAAGACCCAGATGCGGCCGTGGATCTTGTCGACGGGATATTTTATCGGGCGAGCCGTGACGGCGCCCCAGTGGCTAGTACCACCAATTATCCCGGACTGTTACCTTCGTCGCGTGTAAGCCAAACCGAAAACTCGATCCTCCGAAGAGAATTCTCTCCTGATGTCACACCTTATCCCTGATATGTCATGCTTTTGCAGAAGTGACGTTCGGAGCGCAGGGCCGAGCCCGTAGGGACCCGTCAGCCACAGCCGTACGGATCGGGTAGGCTCAAGAGGAAGGCGATTAGAACCGACACGCCTCTACAGAGGTAAGAAAACAACCTGTCATGCAATTTTGTTGTCGTCTGAAGTATAACATCTCCCTTCGTACATTTTGGCAGGAAGAGGAGTATACTGACTGTATCCGGAGATCCTACCAACCACGCCTCCACCAGTCGGGTTCCAAGACCAACTTTGAGAGAGGAGGCGGACGTAGGGCCAACGCCGCATAGTCCTCCGATAGAGGACGCAGATATGCTCTCTGCCACAAATTCGGAGGTAGAGAGCGTCATGGATCATCGGCATCGACGGGCCGTGCTTCACAACAACATGTTCTCCGAGGAGGCGTTTAATGCCTTCAATTCGGGAGACGCATACATCCGAGCTGCTCAAAGCGGACTCACCCGGGCGGCAGTCCAGTATACCAAAGATATACGGGTAAAAAGCTTGAAGAGCATGTATATAGTAGTAGCCCATGAGACTTGAAACGGTTGAAACAACAGTTTTAAGTATCAATTCATGCGTAGATTATTGTTGATAAGAATGAGCAATTGGCTCGGGAGCTAGAGGAGTGCAAGACTCAGCTGAGGGCCATAATTGCCAAGCTAGAGGAATCCCAGAAGGCCTTGTGTGGTAATATTTATCTGAATTATATGAAAATGCACCAGTTGGCAACCGGCTAGTATGACAAATTTAACAGAGAGTTCTATAGACAACCCCGGAGTAAATCTGGAGGGCGGCGGGGAGGACGAGTCGCATCTCTAGAGGCAACTAAAGGCCGGTGAGCGCATCCTGACGCAAGTGAAGCATGATAAGAATATGCTCCAAGATGCCAATGTTCGGCTGGATGTGGAATTGAAAGACGTCCGCGCACAACTGGCGGACTCCGTGAAGGAGAACAAAAGGCTTCGCCGCGGCATTTATTGTAAGTGCCTAAATGAACTGTAGTATAGTTCGGCGAGGAAGCATATTGAAAAAGTTATGTTTGCAGGAATGCTGACGGGTCGCCCCGAGGAGGAGATGCCCGCATCTGCAGGTGATTTACTGCAGGACCTCTCACAACTGCATGAGTGAGCTCGGCAGGTGATGCAGGGCATTGCGCGGTCTTTGTGGCCATCAAGCTCCCTGCCGAAGGGCATGGGGGGGGGGGGCTTGTGGACATGCTTCAGGGAGCACGGCAGCGCTTCCATTTGTGGAAGATATCCGCCTACCGGCAAGGTGCAAGGGAAGCATGAGCGATGGTGAAGACGCGCTACACCAAGCTGGACCCCAACCATATGGCCGAAGTTGGACCGGCCGGGCCAGATGGGCAAGAAATTCCTGTGAATCTGGTATATGACCAGGTGGCGTTAGCCGCAAAGTATTCTCAACAGGATTGTAAGTTAGATAGCCTGTTGGATGGTATAGAGGATGAATATAATCTGTCCAAATGACTGTGTAATTCGATGGACATAACTAGCCCCTAGCTGGATTTAAAATCATTTGTCGTGGCGGAGCTTTTTGCTTCAGCCCCCGGATCCTAAAGTCCGGGGTGTGTCCGAATACCCGCTCGGTTATATAAAACCAGAGTGTGCGTGGAGACCAGGCGTAGGGGTCATAAGTGCTTGAACAGACAAGTACCCAACTAGTTATGTTATATTGCATGGTTAGCAAGAAACATCTTCCAGGGAGAATAGTTCCGTTAAGGGTTCCTTTCCCTGGGTAAGCATGTGTCAAGGCACATGTCCGGACTGCGAACCAAAGCGCGGGATACAAAACTTCTGGAGATTAATGTTATAATAAACGAAGACATCTTTTGTTCACCGACCGAATATTCTCTTAAGGAAACTAGCTTTCGGCTTCACCCAGTCTGAGGTACACATCCGGCTCAACCGGCAGTAACAATCGCAGAGTGCTCCCCTTATGCCCTAGCCGAATTAACGGGAATGTAGGGCATAAACACAGGAGCCAGGCAACCCATCTTGGCCACGTCTTAAGTCATATCGATGCATATAATGGTGACGAAAAGGCACACATGGAAAAAGAAATGCATGTGTTATGGGCAAGAATCCCTTAAAGTAATTTATATTAAGCTTCCGTATAGGAAGCCCCCAGGTAAAGTTTACACACATAGTGCGGCCGGAGTAATCCAGGAATCCGCACTGTATGAAATACTTGTGTGAAAAGAAATAGATCGAGAAAGGAAAAAGGGAGGGAGCATAATTGAAAAAGGAGGGTTTAAGGAGACGAACACTGAGTTCGGCGCTAGGCGTAGAATCTCCGGAGTCTGGCCGTGTTCCATGGGTTCGGCTCGAGTTTGTTATTGGATGCATTACGTAGGCGGTACATTCCTCCAGTGAGAACTTTGTCGATGATGAAGGGGCCTTCCCACTTAGGTTTGAGCTTGTCCTTCTTCTTCTCTGGTAAGCATAGAACGAGTTCGCCAATATTATAAGTTTTGGCCCGCACTTCTCTGCTCTGGTATCGTCGAGCCTGTTGCTGATAGAATGCGGAACGGGCCTTAGCGACATTGTGCTCCTCCTCCAGGGCATCCAAACTATCCTGCCGATCTAACTCGGCTTCTTTCTCTTTGTACATGCGTATGCATGGCGAATCATATATTATGTCGCATGGTAGTACTGCTTCCGCGCCGTACACCATAAAAAAGGGGGTGTATCTGGTGGTGCGATTCAGCGTGGTCCGCAACCCCCAGAGTACGGAGTCGAGCTCCTCGACCCATTGAGTATCCAACTCTGTCAAGGATCGCACTAGTCTAGGTTTGATGCCGCTCATAATAAGACCGTTTGCTCGTTCGACCTGGCCATTTGTTTGAGGATGGTAGACGGAAGCATAATCGAGCTTAATGCCCATTTTGCTGCACCAAGATTTCACCTCATCGGCCGTGAAATTCGAGCCATTATCGGTGATGCTGCTGTGGGGGACACCGTATTGGTGTACGACCCCGAATATAAACTCTATAACTAGTCCAGATTCAGTCGTTTTCACTGGTTTGGCTTCTATCTATTTGGTGAACTTGTCAACCATGACCAATAAGTATTTTTTCTTATGGCTTCCCCCTTTAAGGGGTCCAACCATGTCCAACCCCCAGACCGCGAAGGGCCAAGTTATGGGGATTGTTTGGAGAGTGGTAGGGGGCATATGGCTCTGATTAGCAAAGAGCTGGCAACCGACGCAGTGTTGGACAAGGTCCTGTGCGTCTGCTCGGGCCGTCGGCCAATAGAAACCTGTACGGAAGGCCTTGCTGACTAGTGCTCGAGCCGCAGCGTGGTGCCTTCCCAGTCCTGCGTGGATTTCAGCCAAGAGCTGCCGCCCTTCCTCTTCGGAGATGCACCTTTGGAGCACTCCGGTAGTACTTTTCTTATAGAGTTCTCCTTCATGGACTTTGTAAGCTTTAGAGCGCCAGACAATACAGTGTGCTTCCTTTTAGTCTTCAGGGAGCTCCTGCCTATTTAGGTAGGCCAAGAAAGGGTCAATCCATGAGGCGTTTGTAACGCCCCGGATTCGATGCGCCAGGTGTCTTCCATTTATTCACCGTAGTTGCCATGTCATTGCTTGCTTGTTGCATTTTTCCATGTCATCATGTGCATTTCATTTTGCATACGTGTTCGTTTCTTGCATCCGAGCTTTTTCCCCGTTGTCCGTCTTGCAATCCGGCACTCCTATGTCCTCCGGCGTCCCCCTTTTGTCTCTCATTGTGAGCGGGTATTAAACATTCTCGGAATGGACCGAGTCTTGCCAAGTGGCCTTGGTACACCACCGGTAGACCGCCTGTCAAGTTTCATTCCATTTGGAGGTCGTTTGATGCTCCAACGGTTAACCGAGGAACCATAAAGCCCTCTTTGTGTTGCACCCCAACACCCCTCCAAAGTGGCCCAAAACCCATCCTAACCTCCTCCAATCTCTCGGTCATTCGATCACGATCGCGTGGCCGAAAACCGCACCTCATTTGGACTCTCCTAGCTCCCAGAATCTATAAATAGGCCACCTCCCCCGAAATTCGCGGATGAACCCCCCTAACCCTAGCCATCTTCATCCTCATGCCGCCGGACACGTGCGCCCGTGCCGGACATGTCCGCCGGACACCTCACTCCGGCCAATCGCGACCCGCCACGTCATCGCCGCCGTTGTCCCGTCCAACCCCGGGCCTCCACGTCACCACCTAGCCTCCCCCTCGCGGCCGCGGCCCGCTGAGCCCATCGCGGGCCCGTGCGAAGCCCGAC
>NC_057798.1:621124712-621173016 GCF_018294505.1 Triticum aestivum
GTGCCGGCGGCTATCTCGTCTCACCGCCCAGCGCCGCCGCCTCCGCCTCGCCAGCGTGGCCCCGCCGCGGCGCCTTGGCTCCTTCCCGAGCTCCCTGCCACGCCGCCTGGGCCCCGTCCCGACCTCCGCCGCCAGCCGCGTCCCCGCCGCCTCTTCCGGCCCCGGGCGCCGCCTTTCCCGCTGGGAGGAGCACCGCCGCCGCAAGCTCCTCTGGCGAGCTCGCCGGCCGTCTCCAGTGTCGCCCCGGTCAGATCCGGGCAGGAGCGCCCGGATCCGCCTTGTCCCCGTCCCGTTTCGTCCTCCCCAGACCCGTCCTCGACATCTCCGGCGAAACCCCGGCCATCCTCGTTATCCATGCGGACCCGAGGTTGACTTCATTATTCCACTAAGTCCCTTTTTCTGTCATATTTTGGTGCCCCTTTGACCTGTCATATCTCCATTCATATAGCTCCATTTTGCGTGCATAATATATCAAAATGTTCATCATGAGATGCTCTTCATTTCATTCCATTGTGCCATGTTTGTTTGAGTTCATCTTGATGCCCGAATCATCGTTGCAAGAGTGCTATATGATGTTAATCTGCTGAAACTGTTAGAACTTGGTGATTTGTCATTTTTGTTGCATTTTTTGTGTGCATCCTATGAGCATGAGCTCTACATGTGTTTTTAACTATGACATGCAATATTTACACGGGTGCCATCCATGTTTTTTTGTGAGTCTTGTACTGAGTGCATTAAGCTCGTGAAGTAGGGTACTTGCTGTTGCTGTTTTGCTAGGCTGAATCTGTTATTTTGTGATGCTATATAAACCTGCTGCTACAAGTCATTCTATGCATAGTCTGGAGGTGTTCACTAAGGATGTTTTCTTATAAATTTCATGCTCTATCCATCCATGCCCTTGGTTGCATTTATAGCCTGCTGTAGCTTGTTGTAATCGTGCTCTCAAGTTGCTAAATATTGTTGCTGTCAGCATGTTAACATTAAGTTCAGTTTTGCCATGTGCTTTGCTAGTGATCCATGGACCCTATGAACTTGTTCTTGCCATGCTTAGCTTAATAAATAGGTCTTATTACTGTTGGATACCTTGCCATGCCATGTATTGCTGTGTGGTGAGTGGTACAAGCTTACGAACATGCCTACTTATTGTTGTTCCTGCCATGTTTGAATCTGTCATATCATTTGCCATGTTTACATGGGTGCCATCATATCTTCTGATCATTTTTTGCTCATGGTCGGTAAGGGATTTTTGTTCTATGCAATTAGTAGGTTCATGCCATGCCTTTGTTTTCCATGTTAAGTTCCTGTAACATGTTGTTTGACAGCTCTAAACATTGCAACCTGATGTTATTTCTGCAAAGTCTGAAACTGTTATTGTTTGCAATCTTGCCATGTGTTTTTGAGCATGTTCTAAGGATTTCTGGAGATAGCTCAGTGTTCTTGTTTTGTTATGATTTACCTGTACATCATGTCCATGCCTTTTGTTTTCCTGTTGAGGTGCTGTAGCATGTTGTTTTGGTGCTTGTAAGATGCCTAGTTGCTGTTTTGGACAGCTTGTCCTTTAAACTTGTTTCATGTGTGTGTGTTGAACCGTTGCTCCGTTTTGAGTGTGCTCTATATGAAACTTGCCTAGTTTTGCATGTAGTTTCATATTATCATGTTGCATCCTTGTTTTTAGGTAGTTGCTTGATGTTTGTATGCATTTTGCATCAATGCCATGTTTAACTTGTTTTGCTCATATCTTCTAGGCCGTAGCTCCGAATTAAATGAACTTTACATGTAACTTGACTAGAATCGCGTGTAGATCATCTTGGTGCATCTTAACTTTCTGTTTAACAACTTGAATATAAGGTTTATTCAGATCTGGACCAATTTCGAAATTTGCATACAAGGACTTACCGGAATTGTTATATGTTGTTTCCGGCCTCATTTAAACTTGCATTGATGTGTTGTTCTTGTTTGCATCATCTCTTGCCATGAGTAGCTTCATGTAGCCTTGTCATGCATCATGCTTGGTTGCGCATCATGTCTTGTATATGTGTGGTATGTTTACCATGTTGTGTGCTTCTCTCGATAGTTCCCGTTTCATTGCAATCGTGAGGAATCGTTCGTCTATGCTTGGTTCGGCTTCATCCGTTCATCTTCTTCATGGACTCGCACTTCTTCCTTGCGGGATTTCAGGCAAGATGACCGCTACCCTGGATCTCACTACTATCATTGCCATGCTAGTTGCTTCGTTCTATCGCTTTGCTGCGCTACCTATCATTTGCTCTTCAAGCCTCCCAAATTGCCATGGCAGCCTCTAACCTTTTCACCTTCCTAGCAAACCGTTGTTCGGCTATGTTACCGCTTTTGCTCAGCCCCTCTTATAGCATTGTTATTAGCAGGTGAAGTTGAAGATTGCTCCATGGTGGACAGGATTATGTTGGTATATCACATTAGCTCTTATTTAATTAATGCATCTATATACTTGGTAAAGGGTGGAAGACTCGGCCTTATGCCTGGTGTTTTGTTCCACTCTTGCCGCCCTAGTTTCCGTCATACCAGTGTTATGTTCCCAGATTTTGCATTCCTTACGCGGTTAGGTGATTTATGGGACCCCCTTGACAGTTCGCTTTGAATAAAACTCCTCCAGCAAGGCCCAACCTTGGTTTTACCATTTGCCTCACCTAGCCCTTTTTCCCTTGGGTTTCCGGAGCCTGAGGGTCATCTTTATTTTTAACCCCCCCGGGCCAGTGCTTCTCCAAGTGCTGGTCCTAACCAGGGTCTATGCCAACCTGACGTCTGGCTCATCCGGTGTGCCCCGAGAACGAGATACGTGCGACTCCTATCGGGATTTGTCGGCACATCGGGCGGCTTTGCTGGTCTTGTTTTACCATTGTTGAAATGTCTTGTAAACCGAGATTCCGAGTCTGATTGGGTCTTCCTGGGAGAAGGAATATCCTTCGTTGATCGCGAGAGCTTATCATGGGCTAAGTTGGGACACCCCTGCAGGGTATAAACTTTCAAAAGCCGTACCCGCGATTATGGGCAGATGGGAATTTGTTAATGTCCGGTTGTAGATAACTTGACACCTGATACGATTTAAAATGCATCAACCGCGTGTGTAGCCGTGATGGTCTCTTCTCGGTGGAGTCCGAGAAGTGAACACGATTTTGAGTTATGTTTGACGTAAGAAAGAGTTCAGGATCACTTCTTGATCATTGCTAGATTCACGACCGTTCCGCTTTCTCTCTTCTCGTTCTTATTTGCGTATGTTAGCCACCATATCTTGTTTAGTCGCTGCTGCAACCTCACCACTTTACCCCTTCCTTTCCCATTAAGCTTTGCTAGTCTTGATACCCATGGTAATGGGATTGCTGAGTCCTCGTGGCTCACAGATTACTACAACAACAGTAGCAGGTACAGGTTATGCGATGATCATGACGCGAGAGCGATGTTTGCTTGTCTTGAAGTTCTTCTTCTGCTTCTTCTTCGATCAGGGATAGGTTCCAGGTCGGCAGCCTGGGCTAGCAGGGTGAATGTCGTTTGAGTTTCTGTTTGTGTTTCATCCATAGTCGGATGATGCTCTAATGTATTGTGATGTTGTATTGGTGTGCCATTGTATGCCTTTTGTATGTATCCCCATCTATTATGTAATGTTGATGTAATGATATCCACCTTGCAAAAGCGTTTCAATATGCGGATCTATCCTTGGTGGGACCTTCGAGTTCCTTTTGGATAGGGTCGCATATTGGGCGTGACAGTGATGACAGCCATTATTTCGTGGGCTGACGATGTTATTTCGGTGGTAGAACCTCCGACTATGTCTGATAGTTCGGAATCTGGGGATGTATTCGGATCCGTGCTGGTATAGCCGGACTCCTTCCCATACCACGGATTGCTTGAACAACCTTTCCAGGAATATGTTAGGTGGGACGGGGTCGCGTTTAGCGCCGACGCGTGCAAGGACATCTGCCGCTTGATTGTTTTCTCGAGCCACATGGTGGAATTCGAGCCCCTGGAACCGAGCTAACATTTTAAGGACGGCATTGCGATAGGCCGCCATTTTCGGATCCTTGGCATCAAAGTCTCCATTTATTTGTGATATTGCGAGGTTTGAATCCCCGCGTACCTCTAGGCGTTGAATGCCCATAGAGACTGCCATCCGGAGACCGTGCAACGGAGCCTCGTATTCAGCTGCATTGTTGGAGTCTGTGTATAATATTTGGAGGACGTACTGGACCGTGTCTCCGGTGGGAGAAGTCAGGACTACACCTGCTCCCAATTTGGCCAGCATTTCAGAGCGGTCAAAGTGCATGATCCAGTTAGAGTACGCGCCGTACTCTTTAGGGAGTTCGGCTTCCGTCCATTCGGCGACGAAGTCGTCTAATACTTGCGACTTGATAGACCGCCGAGGCTTGTACGTTATGTCGAATGGAAGGAGTTTGATGGACCATTTAGCAATCCGGACCATGGCATCATGGTTATTTATTATATCGTTGAGTGGTACTTCGGAGGCCACCAAAATCGAACACTCTTGAAAGTAGTGTCGTAGCTTTCGGGATGCCATGAAGACTGCGTATGCAATTTTTTGATAGTGGGGGTATCGGGATTTGCATCGGGTGAGGACCGTGGACACGTAATAAACCGGCTTATGTAGCGGGAATTTGTATCCGTCAACCTCTCGTTCGACGACGAGTGTTGCGCTTACAATTGATGTGTTGCAGCTATGTACAACATCATAGGTTCGCCGATAGTTGGCGCTGTTAGGACTGGATTACTGGCCAATAAGGTCTTTATTTCATCTAGTCCGGCCGCGGCTGCATCTGTCCACACGAAGTGTTCGCTGCATCGAAGGAGGCGATAAAGAGGCAATGCCTTTTCTCCTAACCTGGAGATAAAGCGGCTCAAGGCAGCCACGCATCCAGCTAATATCTGAATGTGTTTGAGGTCTGTTGGTATAGCCAACTGTGACAAAGCTCAGATTTTTGCCGGATTAGCTTCAATTCCTCTATTGGAAACGATGAAGCCCAACAGTTTTCCAGAGGGGACGCTGAAAACGCATTTCTCCGGATTCAGCTTGATGTCGTATGTTCGTAAGTTGTCGAACGTAAGCCTCAAATCATCAATTAGAGTTTCGACGTGTCTTGTTTTTACGACGACGTGGTCCACGTATGCCTCCACCGTTTTGCCGATTTGCTTTTCCAGGCATGTTTGAATCATGCGTTGATAGGTTGCTCCGGCATTCTTAAGCCCGAAAGGCATAGTGTTGAAGCAGAAAGGGCCGTATGGCATTTGAAAGTTGTTGCAGCTTGGTCGGACTCTGCCATCTTTATTTGATGGTATCCAGAGTATTCATCAAGGAAACACAGCGAGTCGTGTCCGGCTGTGGCATTGATGATTTGATCGATTCAAGGGAGGGGAAAGGGATCCTTGGGGCAAGCCTTGTTAATGTCTTTGAAGTCGACGCACAGGCGCCAGGATTTGTCCTTCTTTGGTACCATTACCAGGTTCGCCAGCCAATCCGGATGTTTGATATCTCTGATGAATCCGGCCTCAAGTAACTTGGCTAGCTCCTCCCCCATGGCTTGCCGTTTGGGCACCAAAAATCTCCTTAGGGTCTGTTTAATAGGTTTGTATCCCTTTAGTATGTTAAGGTTGTGTTCGGCCAATCCACGTGGGATGCCCGACATGTCCGATGGGTGCCAGGCGAAGATATCCCAATTCTCGCGCAAGAATTCGCGCAGTGCAGCGTCCATAGCGGGGTTCAACTGTGTCCCCATGGAAGCTGTCTTCATGGGGTTCGTTGGGTGGACTTGGAATTTGACTATCTCATCTGCGGGTTTGAATGAGGTGGACTTGGGTCGCTTATCGAGTATCACGTCGTCCCTGTCCACAGTGGCGCGTAGCATGGTTAATTATTATGCCGCTAGGGCTTCGGATAATGCTTCCAAGGCCAGCGCTACAATTTTGTTTTCGGCACGGAGTGCGACATCCGGATCACTAGCTAGAGTGATGATCCCATTGGGTCCGGGCATTTTAAGCTTCATGTACCCGTAATGGGGTATGGCTTGAAAGCTCGCAAACGCGTATCGCCCTAGAAGGGTGTGGTATCCGCTGTTGAAAGGAGCCACTTGGAATGTGATTTCTTCGGACCTGTAATTCTCTGGGGTGCCGAATACCACATCGAGTGTGATTTTTCCCGCACATCGAGCCTCCCGACTAGGGATAATTCCCCTGAAGGTCGTGCCACTTTGTTCAATGCGGCTTTTGTCAACCTCCATCTTTTTGAGGGTTTCTTCATAGATTAGGTTTAATCCGCTTCCGCCGTCCATGAGTACTTTAGTGAGCCGAAAGCCATCCACTATTGGGCTGAGGACCAGAGCGGCCGGCGCCCGGACAGACTGTAATTGGGGTTTGTCACTGGCAATGAAGGTTATAGTAGTATCGTTCCACGAATTTACTTTTGCCACATGGAAAATTTCAGCGGAGCTTCGATGCGCTCGCTTGCGCCTATTGCTTGAGGTGAAGGTCTCGAAGACTGTTAGCACCGTGTTGTGTTCTTTGGTGGGATGTGGTTCTGCTATATGGCTCTCGAGGAGATCCTCGCCACTCTTAGCTACCTACCAGAGTATCCAACATGCTCTAAGGCTATGGGTCGGCGTAGCATCCGGCGTGCTGTGAAGCTTACACGGCCCGTTGATCCATCCTTCCAATACGGTTCCACGCCCTGGGGCGGGCTTTGGTTTCTTGGGAATTGAGTTGGTCGACTTACGAGAGTTCGACTGTTTAGTTCGGACAAAGGTTCCGGTGAGGGACGTACTATCCCAAAATTCTGTCTGGGTTTTCTAGGCACTTTCCATCGCACAGTACTTTTGTACTATGGTTGCCAAGTCCGTAAGGTGCTCTATGTCATGGCGACTTATATCATTATGGAGTCCTTTGTTCGTGCAGTTTCTGCAGAAAAGAGAGACTACGTCCTCCTCGTGGCAGTCGTTGACCATTTTAAGAGCAAGGAGAAATCTTGCCCAGTAATGATGTACCGTCTCCTGGGGTTCCTGCCGGACACGGGAGAGACGGATTAAGTCCGAGCAGGCGTCATTGGCTGAAGTCGAATTTTGATCCGATCTGACGCCCGGGGGCACGGGAAGTACCGAGCCTAACAGTTCGGGATCTGGAGTATTACCTGATCCCTTTGGCCCAGCGCCCGATTCTAAGTCCGGGACCTGGATCATGTATTCCCTTGGGTGGTTGTTCGGCTCACTGAATTGGGTGATCCAAACATAATCCATCCTCAAAATTGAGGGGCGACCCACGTGTGATTCTTCCACTACCTCTATCTCATGGGTGGCTGGCGGGGATCTAATGTCCCTGTGGTCGGGTTTAAGCCCAATCCAGTCATAGTCCGTAGCGACTCCCAAGGCAGCGATGCGATCCAAGAGCTCGTTAAGAGAGGCAAGCTCCATCAGATCCATCTGTTCGGAAAGCTCCGAACCAATGCGAAGGTTATGCGTGATGACCCGAGAGGCCATTGTCGGTGCGACAGCCGATGGGGCGGTTATAATGAAGCCGCCAAGGCAGAGAGTCTGGCCTATAGCCAGCGCTGCCCCAGAAGTGATATCATGCTTGACAACAAGACGAGCCATCGAGCCCTTGCAGCAGCGACACGGAGGAACTCTCAATGAAAGCACCAATGTCGGTGTCAAAACCGGTGGATCTCGGGTAGGGGGTCCCGATCTGTGCGTCTTAGGCTGATGGTAACAGGAAGCGAGGGACACAACGTTTACCCAGGTTCGGGCCCTCTCGATGGAGGTAAAACCCTACTTCCTGCTTGATTAATATTGAAGATATGAGGAATACAATAGTAGATCTACCACGAGATCGTAGAGGCTAAACCCTATGAGCTAGCCTATGATGGTATGATTGTAATTGTGATTGGCCTTCTAAGGACCATCCTCTCCGGCTTATATAGACACCGGAGAGTTAGGGTTTACATGGAGTCGGTTACAAGGAAGCAAATATAATATCCGGATCGCCAAGCTTGTCTTCCACGCAAAGAAGAGTCCCATCCGGAGACGAGCCGAAGTCTTGAGTCTTGTATCTTGACGCTTCTATAGTCTGGACGATGAATATAGTCCGGCTGTCTGGATACCCCCTTATCCAGGACTCCCTCACCCGCTGGCGCCCGCCTGGCCTTGGTCGTCATGGCTCACATCATCGCAGCCTCAGGAGGTTGGGTACCTGATACGTACATTTTGCATCATGCTTTTATATTGATAGTTATTGCATTATGGGCTGTTATTAAACATTCTAGCACAATACTTATGTCTTTTCTCTCTTATTTTACAAGGTTTACATGAAGAGGGAGAATGCCGACAACTAGAATTCTGGACTGGAAAAGGAGCAAATATTAGAGACCTATTCTGCACAACTCCAAAAGTCCCGAAACTTCATGGAGAGTCATTTTGGAATTAATAAAAAATGTTGGGCAAAGAAAGCACTAGAGGGGGCCCACCAGTCATCCACAAGGGTGGGGGCACCCTACCCCCCAGGCGTGCATCCTGCCTTATGGGCAGGCCCCCATGACCATCTTATACTATACAGTGTGTTTTGACCAAAAACATCAGAAGGAAGCTTTTGGGATGAAGCACTGCCGTCTCGAGGCGGAACCTAGGCAGAACCAATCTAGGGCTCCACCGGAGCCGTTCTGCCGGGAAAACTTCCCTTCGGGAGGGGGAAATCAAAGCCATCATCATCACCAATGATCCTCTCATCGAGAGGGGGTCAATCTCCATCAACATCTTCCCCAGCACCATCTCCTCTCCAAACTCTAGTTCATCTCTTGTATCCGATCTCTGTCTCAAAACCTCATATTTGGTACCTCTGGGTTGCTAGTAGTGTTGATTACTCCTTCTAGTTGATGCTAGTTGGTTTATTCGGTGAAAGATCGTACGTTTAGATCCTTAATGATAATTAATACTCCTCTTATTATGAACATGAATATGCTTTGTGAGTAGTTACGTTTGTTCCTGAGGACATGGGAGAAGTCTTGTTATATGTAATCATGTGAATTTGGTATCCGTTCGATATTTTGATGAGATGTATGTTGTATTTCCTCTAGTGGTGTTATGTGAACGTCGACTACATGACACTTCACCATTATTTGGGCCTACGGGAAGGAATTCGTAAGTAATAAGTAGATGATTGGTTGCTAGAGTGACATAAGCTTAAACCCTAGTTTATGAGTTGCTTCGTAAGGGGCTGATTTTGATCCATATGTTTCATGCTATGATTAGATTTATCTTAATTCTTCTTTCATAGTTGCATATGCTTGTGAGAGGGGTTAATCATAAGTGGGAGTCTTGTCCAAGGAAGGACATCACCCAAGCACTGGTGCACCAACATATCAAATTATCAAAGTAACGAACGTGAATCATATGAGCATGATGAAAACTAGCTTGACAGTAATTCCCAGGTGTCCTTGGGAGCACTTTGCTTTATATAAGAGTTCATCCAGGCTTGTCCTTTGCTACAAAAAGGATTGGGCCACCTTGCTTCACATTACTTACTTTTGTTACTTGTCATTCGTTATAAATTATCATATCACACAACTATCTCTTGCTGATAATTTTAGTGCTTGCAGGGAATACCTTGCGGAAAACCGCTTGTCATTTCCTTATGCTCCTTGTTGGGTTCGACACTCTTACTTATCGAAAGGACCATGATAGATTCCCTATACTTGTGGGTCATCAAGAATCTTTTCTGGCGCCGTTTCCAGGGAGTGAAGCGCCTTTCGTAAGTTGAATTTCGTAAGGAAACATTTATATAGTGTGCTGAAATTTACTATCACTTGTTACTATGGAAAATAATACTTTGAGGGGTTTCTTCAGGGTCTCTTCACCCCGACCAGAAGATCAAAGGGTTGTACCTCAACCTACTGCACCTACTGAAAATATTTTTTATTAATTTCCTCTGGGTATGATAGAGAAACTGCTAGCTAATCCTTATGCAGGAGATGGAACATTACATCCTGATATGCATCTAATCTACGTGGATGAAGTTTGTGGATTATTTATGCTTGTAGGTTTGCCCGAGGATGAAGTCATGAAGAAGGACTTCCCTTTATCTTTGAAGGGAAAGGCATTGACATGGTATAGGCTATGTGGTGATATTGGATCTTGGAACTACAACTGATTGAAATTGGAATTTCATCAGAAGTTTTATCCTATGCATCTAGTTCATCATGATCGGAATTATATATATAATTTTTGGCCTCATGAAGGAGAAAGTATCGCTCAAGCTTGGGGGAGGCTTAATTCAATGTTATATTCATGCTCCAATCATGAGCTCTCAAGAGAAATTATTATTCAGAACTTTTATGCTCGACTTTCTCGTAATAATCAATCCATGCTCGATACTTCTTGTACTGGTTCTTTTATGAAGAAAACTATTGAATTCAATGGGGATTTCTTGGAAAGAATTAAATGCAACTTTGAAGATTGGAAACTCGACGAAGGTAAGTAGTTAGGTATAAACCTTAAGTTTGATTGTGTTAAATCTTTGATGGATACCGATGCCTTTCGTGATTTTAGCACTAAATATGGACTTGACTCTGAGATAGTAACTTCTTTTTGTGAATCATTTGCTACTCATGTTGATCTCTATCGGTGTCAAAACCGGCGGATCTCGGGTAGGGGGTCCCGAACTGTGCGTCTAAGGCTAATGGTAATAGGAGGCGGGGGACACAATGTTTACCCATGTTCGGGCCCTCACGATGGAGGTAATACCCTACTTCCTACTTGATTGATCTTGATGATATGAGTATTACAAGAGTTGATCTACCACGAGATCGTAGAGGCTAAACCCTAGGAGCTAGCCTATGAGTATGATTGTTGTTTTCCTACAGACTAAACCCTCTGGTTTATATATACACCGGAGGGGGCTAGGGTTACACAGAGTCGGTTGCAGAGAAGGGGATCTACATATCCGAATTGCCAAGCTTGCCTTCCATGCAAAGGAGAGTCCCACCCGAAGATGGGACAAAGTCTTCAATCTTGTATCTTCATAGTCCAATAGTCCGGCATAAGTATATAGTCCGGCTGTCCGAGGAACCCTAATCCAGGACTCCCTCAGTAGCCCCTGAACCAGGCTTCAATGACGATGAGTCCGGCGTGCAGATTATCTTCGGCATTGCAAGGCGGGTTCCTTCTCCGAATACTCCAAAGAATATTTTGAACACAAGGATCATGTCCGGCTCTGCAAAACAAATTCCACACACCACTGTAGAGAGCACAATATTCCACAAATCTAGTTTGCTGACAACTCTTTCATAGCGTGACATCACGCCACGGCCCAGTGATTATTCGAACTGTTTTTCTCAACTTGCTACTGCACATCTTGTGAGGCGGTTTTAATGGTACATCTTGTCGAAGCAGAGATCGTGTACCCTTATCACGTGATTCTCATCAATACGGGTGTGGGTAACCCAACCGCACCATTAACACGGTGCCTGGGAAATAACCGAGTTTTCAGGGCGAGTGGGAAGGTGCAGGATCCCTGCTGCCTTTATAAGGACATAAGGACTCCCATTTTTCACCCACGCCTTCTTCTTCCTCTGCTCATCCATTCTCTCTTGCTCGAGCTCCAGCGCCCAAGCGTTCGTCTTCTCCGCCCACAAAGGACCTCCGAAAATATCCGTCTCCGTAGCTGGAGGCAAGTGGATGGCCTCCACCGTTTGGCAGAAGGATATCAAGGAACTTTGGGAGGCCGGGTATTTGGCCAAGAAGTTTAGCCACCGCCTTCCGACGGCGGGACAGATTGTCCCTACTCCAGAGCCCCACGAGAGGGTTGTATTCCTCCCTCACTTTTTCCGCGGGCTAGGGTTTCCCCTCCACCCATTTGTTCGCGACATTATGTATTAACGGGATCGATTTCCATGATCTATCGCCCAATTCCTTTCTCAATATCTCGACATACATCGTCGTGTGCAAGGCCTTCCTCCGCATCTCCCCACACTTCGGATTGTGGTTGAAGATCTTAAATATGAAGCCCAAGGTGGTGAGTGGCGAGCATGCAAAGTGCGTAGGAGCCATGGTGAGCAAGATGCCCAACATTACATGGCCATCAGGAACATTCAATGATTTTGTCAAAGGATGGCAACAACAGTGGTTCTTTGTCATTGAGCCATGCGGCACCAAATGGGCCGCAGCTCCGGAATTCTGTTCCGGAGCCCCACTGCGGCTTACGTCCTGGCCCAAGAAGGGCCTAAACTGGTCTTCACCAGATGAGTTATCAGTGCTTCAGGCGCGCGTCAAGGGAATGGAAGTCAATGTAGTCCAGGTGATGCTAGCTTGCCGGATTCTCCCTTGTCAACACAGGGCATGCAATTTATGGGAATTCGACCCGGCCAAGCACCAGACCCTGCTAGAGTTCTTTGGCTCATCGCACAAAAGACATCTGGAAGGTGCTCTTTAAGTCTGGCAAATCGTGGCCGAATTTGGCCGAGGACCACGGGCACCAACTGTCCCGACCCGCTAGTTCGGTAAGTCATCGTATGTTGGCAAGTCATACCTTTTCTTTGCATAATCCAAAGGAAATGCTTAATGTGTTTTTCCACAATTCTCCCAGGGCTAGACGAAGAAGGCGGGGCGGATCTACTGCCTAGCCCCACAGCCGGAAGAGACAGCCGGCCCACTTCTGACGATGATGCTGGTCCCGGCGCCTTATAAGGCGCTGAAGAAGAAAGCCGAGAAAGAGGCCAAAGAGACCAGGGGCGGCCTTCGTCGCCAAGGCACTTCGGACACAATATTCGAAGACTCCGATGCCCGCTCTTCCTTAGAGAGGACAAGGAGGAGGAGGAAAGTCAGTCCCTCCCAGCTAGGGGGAGGAAGAAATGGGCGGCCTCCACACACTTGGAGGCTGAGTCGCCCAAGAAGGGAAAGACTCCTCTTCCGGAGGAATCCACCACTACCGCCGACAAAAGCCCGGAATGGGATCCCAGGGTCCAACCGCTGGTGAAATCGTGAGTATATAAAATCCGGACACGTTTGTGCATCCAGACTCACTATTGTATGACATTTAATCATTGAGCCACACTTTTTTTGCGGTCCGGTGAGGTCCCGCACTGAACAATCCTGATCGGAGGATTTATTGGGCTCGGATGCTATGGATAGAGGGACACCCCCGAAGGCCCCCTCCCCACAACATGTGAACAACATCGAGTCCTTGTCCCAGAGGTACTCAGGCTAAGGTGGGGGTGAAAAGACCGTCAAGGCAGCACCAGGGGGTCAAACTTCGGTGGTTGGACACACGGGAGAAAAGGCTCCCATGGACACCGATGGCGGGGGCTATCTTGAATTCGGCCCCCAGCCGGACACGATTCTGGAGACCAATACGGCTCCGGAATCAAGCAGGAAGCCTCCCTTGATGGGAGGGGGTGCGCCTATTCCACCGGAGACCTCTGCCCAACCAGGGGTTTCAGATACCTTATTAGCGGCGCTGAAGAGCGCCTCCATCGTTGAAGAACACCGTTCCCTTATGGGTGCGGTGGTTGAGAAGATTCATTCCGCCGAGAGAAGGCTGAATGAAGCTTGCATCAGCCTTATAACGGGCTTTGAGGTATGTTGTGAGGTTTTAAAGAGTGTTATAGTATAGGTAGTAGCCCTTGATACACTGTTCGGTGTTTGAAAGAAAGAACCGGACAGAGGATCAAATATATGTTAGCAGGAGACTCACCTTATGGCACCTCGCCCTCCTTTTTTTATAAGCAGGCATTTATAGCAACTGCCGCCTCTCATACCGCGAAAGTCTCTGGACTGAAGCAAAGTCTGGAGCGGGCCAAAGAAGAACTTGGCCAATTGAAAAAGCAGTTGGAGGATAACCAAGGTATGTAATAAACCTTGATCACGTTCAGCGCGAATGAATAATTGAGTAATGATGAAAATATTTTCATGATGTGCTCGAGGGGTGACGGCCAAAGTCGAGGCTCTTAAGAAGGTTGTGGCCGAGGCCGAGAAGAAGGCGGCCGCAGAGCAGGCTCTTCGCGAAAAGCACGAGGCCAGGACTATTGAAGTTGAGCGAGAGCTCCAAGAAGCCGTGAAGAAATGCGAGACCTTGGAGCAAAGTTTAATGGAGAAAGAATCCGAACTCACAAAGGCTCGTCAAGCCGCACGCGATGCCCGGGGGGAAGCCCAAGGCGCCCTGCAGGAAATCCAGGAGGCGTGGAAGATCGCGGCGGGTGAGGCTTTTTCTATGTAAAGAAAGTATTTGAAGGGAGAAAATCACGTTACTAATTTGAATTCGGATTTCTCTAGGGGTTTTTGTGGAGCTGCCTTATAGCATATCTGATGCCACAAAATTTTACCGAGCCAAAGAAAGCATCACTACAGAGAAGCTCTTTTGGTTGCAGTATCTGGCGCTAGAGTACCCAGTGCCCTTTGTCGATCAACTGAAGCAGCTGATTGAACTGCATAAGGCGGTCGGACTAGCCATGAAGGATTTAATTATTCGACTATGGCCTGCCGAGCCGATTCCCAGCAGCTTCTTCGGGCTCGTGAAGCGGCTTGTGAGTGCCTGCCATCAACTTGAAGTCATCAAGCGGTCGGTCTGTATGGAGGGTGCACGGCTGGACTTCGCTCGCACGAAGGTGCACTAGGCGAAGATGGATGCTAAAAAGCTAATGACCGAAGGACCACCGGAGGGGAAGGAGCACCGCAAGCCCGAGTTATATTATGATAGTGTCCTAAAAGGATCCCGCCTTGTAGCAGAGCAGTGTGCCAAGGATATTATATTCCCCTGAATACATTCATGCTATCCCATGTAGTGTTTGAACAAGGTCATTTAAATGGTATAATGCCTGTTATTTGAATTTTTTACCTCCTATGCGGCCGTTTTATGTATTAATCATGAGAGTTGGCCAGTCGTCGGCTTCTGCCCCCACTTAGAAAATATAGGGGTGTTCGGGATAAACCTGAGCACTCTTTACCCTAGTTTTGGGTCCTTGAAGGAGGTGTTTAGCGCAGCGAACCAGGCAATCGGACTATAAGGCTTTATCACCCTCACTTAGCCATAGGAGTTTGACAAAAGAAAGGTAGGCGCAACCCCTAGTGTTCGGAAGACCGCACTAGGGGCTCTATAAGCACCTGATCGGAAGAGAAAGCCGATCCATCGCACGCTGCATTAGTTATCGCATCATGCGGAAGAAATCCTTAAAGATTTTGTAACCTCTCGAACAGCTGACCAGCTCTTACCATATCATGACAGTCAGTTTTCGGCTTTCTCTACTGAGGCGCTCGTTCGGAAGAACCGGGATGCAATCGAAGTAGTTCTCCCTTTACAACCCTAGCCGGTATAGCGGAGCGTAGGGTAGCAAGCACAGTAGCCGGGCAACCCAACTATAGACCCAAGACATGATTCGGAGCCGATGTATATAATGCTATAAGTTCGTGGTGCCAAACGACTGTGAAGGTGTTCGGACCTTATTGTCGTATTATGGGTACAACGAGGCCCCTGGCATATTAAGGCATATCATAGTATACAGAGGCCATTTGACAACGAGCGTCAATAAGAAACAACAACAAATCAGCGTTAGATAAAGCCACATGTTGTAATTGAATAATACGTCGATATGTATGTGTACAGGTAATGTGATAAAAAGAAATATGACTTTGGAACCTATTGAGACTAGGTGGGGGAGGCTGTGTGCGGATCCGGGTTGTAATCGGATGGTCATTGAGGGGAATATCTAGGGATTCCCTTACACACTCAAGCTGTTTCCCTCCTTGGTATATTCGTCCCCTCACGGATCTGGTCGCCATGTCATGGCCTACACAAAAGTGGACCAACAAAGAAAATGCGGAAAACGTTGGTGTGCCATGGAGCGGTTAAGCCGCATTGTGTGACCTATCCTAGCTTTGCCTCCATCTACTACCGGAGTGCTTAATTGAGCTCCTGACAAGCCGGGCTATCCTGCCACGAAGTAGTTCGCACTCCTTTGATGGTGTTCGGAAGCTTGGTCGTCAACTCAAGGTTCGGTTGAAAGATGCCACTCTTTTCTTCTACTGTTAAGGCGGTGGTGTACTCTTCGGCACGGAGGGAGCGTTCGGCCTTGCCATTAACTATTATGACGCCGCGCGGACCAGGCAGCTTGAGCTTAAGGTAGGTATAATGTGGTACCGCGTTGAATCGAGCAAACGCGGTTCGTCCGAGCAATGCATGATAGCTACTGCGAAAAGGGACGATGTCAAAGATTAACTCTTCGGTACGGTAATTAGCTGGTGGTCCAAAGACTACCTCCAGAGTGATGGAGCCTGTACAACAGGCCTCCACACCTGGTATAACTCCTTTAAAGGTGGTTTTAGTGGGTTTGATCATTGAAGGATCGATACCCATCTTGCGCACTGTGTCCTGATACAGCAGGTTCAGACTGCTGCCTCCGTCCATAAGGACTCGTGTGAGGTGGAATCCGTTAATTATTGGGTCAAGGACTAGTGCGGCTGAATTGTCCTGACTGGTATTGGCCGGGCGATCCGTACGGGCAAAGGTGATCAGGCCGGACGACCATAGGATGTATTTTGGGGCGACTGGCTCCGTTGCGTCGACATCCCTAAGAGTGCACATCCGCTCCCACTTGGGAATACGGGTGGAGTTTATCATGTTCACCGTTTTAATTTGCGGGGGAAATTTCTTTTGCCCTCCTGTGTTCGGTGGCCAGGGCTCCTCGTCGTCATCATCGCCTTGTGACCCCTTCTCAATGTTTTTGGCACCTGATCTGCCGGCTTGTTTGAAGACCTAACATTCTCTGTTGGTATGATTGGCTGGTGTTCCTGGGGTGCCTTGAATTTGGCATGGACGGTCGAGTATACGGTCCAAACTGGACGTGCCCGGACTGTTTCTTTTGAATTGTTTCTTCCTTTGACCGGTAGTAGAGCCGCTGAATCCGGCATTGACGGTCGTGTTTATGGTGTTGTCGCAATTATTATGATGCTTGTGTTTGCTGTGTCTGGGCTTGTCGTTGCTATCTCTGGCATCTAAAGTGCCATGATTTCTTGATGTGCTGTTGATACGAGCTAACCAACTATCCTCGCCCGCACAAAAGCGGGTCATGAGTGTCATGAGGGCTGCCATGGACTTCGGCTTCTCTTGGCCGAGGTGTCGGGCAAGCCACTCGTCACGGATGTTATGCTTAAAGGCCTCTAGGGCTTCGGCGTCCGGACAATTCACAATTTGGTTCTTTTTGGTTAGGAACCGAGTCCAGAATTTCCTGACTAACTCTCCGGGCTGTTGGGTTATGTGACTTAAGTCATCAGCATCCGGTGGTCGCACATAAGTGCCCTAGAAGTTGTTGAGGAATGCGTCTTCCAGGTTCTCCCAACTGCCAATAGAGTTTGCCGGCAGACTATTCAGCCAATGTCGAGCTGGCGCTTTGAGTTTTAGTGGGAGGTACTTGACGGCGTGTAGATCATCACCGCGGGCCATGTGAATGTGGAGAAGGAAATCTTCTATCCATACCGCGGGGTCTGCAGTCCCATAATAAGGCTCGATGTTCACGGGCTTAAACCCTTCTGGGAATTCGTGCTCCATTACTTCTTCAATGAAGCATAGGGGGTGTGCGGCGCCTCTATGCCGGGCTACATCACGATGCAGTTAAAATGAGTCTGGTATGTTGTATTCGGCCCGGCCAGATTTGTATTTAGTATATCCGGCGTGGCGGTCATCATCACGTGTTGGGGCGCACCCCTGTGATCCGTAGATCGATCCTGATTGTCCTGCTCCGTTTTCCAATTCGTCTCGTAGGTCATGCGTGTAGCCCCGGGCCTTCATGTTTTTTATTTGTTTGGTGACGGGGTGCGGGCTGGTGTTCGGGCTGATACACCGCTTTGTCTCGGCCATGAGGTGGCCGGTCAGCCACATCCTGCGCTGGTAGTGTAGGCTCTAGTGCCTCCTCCTCGAATTGAGGTAACAACATGCGCTTCGGGTAACTTTTGGTTGGGTGCTCTATTCCGTATTCCGCGGCTGCCAGGACCTCGGTCCATCTATCAGTTAGCAAATCTTGATCATCTTGAAGTTGTTGTTGTTTTTTCTTCAAGCTTTTTGCAGTGGCTATAAGCCGATGCCTGAAGCGCTCCTGCTCGACGGGATCCTCAGGAACGACAAATTCTTTGTCGCCGAGGCTCACCTCGTCTTCGGAGAGAGGCATGTAATTGTCATCCTCCAAGTCTCCATCCATTCCTGTTCATCAGGGCTAGCTTGCCCATCCTCCCGTCCGGCTTTCTCGAAGCTTGGCTGGGCGGGATTGTTTTCGTCTTCGACATCATCCGGAGTGCTATTGTCTATTGTGCTGGTATCACCATTCTTGCTATGGCGGGCTTAGAGCGATGCCGCTGACGCCGGCGCTTAGATTGCTTCTCAAGGGGATTATCCTCCATTTCCTCATCGCCATTGCTTTCTTTGGGTGTGTCCGACATATATATATCATATGATGAGGTGACTGTCGAGTGCCCTGTGGGCGGTGGTTCCTATTCTTCTTCGGCATTGTCGTCCATACCGTCGATGTCTTCGGAGTCGAAATCAAGCATGTTAGTTAAGTTGTCGACAGTGGCTATTAAGTGGCTGGTGGGTGGGTAACGAATTTCTTCATCGCCCGCTTCCCACTCAAGCTGGAATAGTTCGGCCAAGAGTCTCCTGACAGGGAGAGAGATTTTAATGAGTTTAGCATGTTGCCCAAAGGCGAGTGCTGAAAGATATCTGCGGAGCTAAACTCCATGATCGGTGCCCAGTCAGATCCGATGGGCACGGATGCACGCGGTTCAGAGCCCATGGCCGGAGACGGGTCCGAGGGTCTGATGACATAGAACTCATTGGAGGCGAAGTCTGTGTTCGGCTCTATCGCTGCTGAGTGTGCGGCCTCCGTGGCAGGGTCCATCCACCCATCCTTGGATGGTACGATCTGCTCCGGATTTAGTGCTGGGGTAGCTCCAGGTGCGATCTCCACAGCATCGTTCGATGGCAGATCTAGGTCCTGCTCATCACGACTATGGGGTGCACCCATTATGGGCTCGAATCCGTCGAAGATCAAGTCTCCGCGGTTGTCGGCATTGTAATTCAGGCTTCCGAACCTGACCTGATGGCCAGGGGCATAGCTATCAATCTGCTCCAGATGGCCAAGCAAGTTGGCCTGCAGTGCGAAGCCGCCGAATACGAAGATCTGTCTGGGGAGGAAAACCTCACATTGGATTGCATCACTATAGACGATTAAAGGAGCCATTAAGCCTTACCGTGATGACACAGTGGAACTCTCAATGAAAGCACCAATGTCGGTGTTAAAATCTGCGGATCTCGGGTAGGGGGTCCCGAACTATGCGTCTAAGGCTAATGGTAACAGGAGGCGGGGGACATAATGTTTACCCAGGTTCGGGCCCTCTCGATGGAGGTAATACCCTACTTCGTGCTTGATTGATCTTGATGATATGAGTATTACAAGAGTTGATCTACCACGAGATCATAGAGGCTAAACCCTAGGAGCTAGCCTATGATTATGATTGTTGTTGTCCTACGGACTAAACCCTCCAGTTTCTATAGACACCAAAGGGGGCTAGGGTTACATAGAGTCGGTTGCGGAGAAGGAGATCTACATATCCGAATTTCCAAGATTGCCTTCCATGCAAAGGAGAGTCCCACCCAGACACAGGACGAAATCATATAGGAACATGCTAAAGCTTCAACTGTGGTTCATAAGAGTTATACTGTTGGGAAACGTAGCATGCAATTTCAAAAAATTTCCTATGCTCACAGAAGATCTATCTAGGAGATGCATAGCAACGAGAGGGCGAGAGTCTGCCTACGTACCCTCGTAGACCGTAAGAGGAAGCATTTGACAACATGGTTGATGTAGTCGAACTTCTTCTAGCTCCAACCGATCAAGTACCGAACGTACGACACCTCCGAGTTCTGCGCATGTTCAACTTAATGACGTCCCTCACCCTCTTGATCCAGCAAGATGTCGAGGAGGTAGATGAGTTCTGTCGGCATGACGGCATGGTGACGGTGATGGTGAAGTGATCCGCGCAGGGCTTCGCCTAGGCACCGCGAGAATATGACCAGAGGTGTAAACTGTGGAGGGGGGCACTTCACACGGCTAACAATTGATGTTGTCTATGTGCTAGGCGCCCCCTTCTCCTCATATATATAGGTGGGAGGGAGAGGGGAGAGGCGCTCCAAGAGGGGCCGAATCCCACTTGGGCTCCTGCCCTGGTTCGCCCCCCTTCCTTGTATAGGAGCCAGGGGAAGGAAGGGGAAGGTGGCGCCCCCTTTCCTTTCTCCCTTGAGGAGAGCAAGGAAGGAGGTACTTACCCTCTCCCCTTTCCTTTCCCTAGGGCTGGCTGGCCTGGTGGAGGGGGGCACCAGCCCCTTGTGGGCTGGTCTGTCCCTCCCTTGGCCCATTAAGCCCATATCTTTGCGGGGGGGGGGGGGTGCCTGGAACCCCTTCCGGTGACCCTATATGTACCCGGTACCCTCCGGAACACATCCGTTGTCCAAATATCATTTTCCTATATATCAATCTTTACCTCTCAGCCATTTCGAGAGTCCTCATCATGTCCGTGATCTCATCTGGGACTCCGAACAATATTCAGTCACCCAATAGCATAACTCGTATAATATTATACCGTCATCGAATGTTAAGCATGCAGACCCTACGGGTTTGAGAACTATGTAGACATGACCGAGACACCTCTCTGGTCAATAACAAATAGCGTAACATGAATGCTTGATAGCCCACAAGTATAGGGGATCAGTTGTAGCCACTTTTGATAAGTAAGAGTGTCGAACCCAACGAGGAGCTAAAGGTAGAACAAATATTACCACAAGTTCTATCGACCACCGATAAAACTCTACGCACACTTAACGTTCTCTTTACCTAGAACAAGTATGAAACTAGAAGTACTTTGTAGGTGTTGGAGCATAGGTTTGCAAGATAATGAAGAGCACGTAAATAAAAAGTAGGGGCTGTTTAGATAAAGGAGCAACTATATTAGTTTTAGTAGAGAGCTTTTTGTCATGCAAGAAAGTTATTTGTCCCTAGGTAATCAATAACTTTATATGAGGGAGAGGCATAAGCTAACATACTTTCTCTTCTTGGATCATATTGCTACCTCTTGAGCATGTGTTGGTTTTCCCTTGAATAGGAAAGGGTGATGCAGCAAAGTAGCGTAAGTATTTCCCTTAGTTTCTGAGAACCAAGGTATAAATCCAGTAGGAGGCTACACGCAAATCCCTCGTACCTAGACAAACAAATAAGAACCTCGCAACCGACGCGATAAAGGGGTTGTCAGTCCCTTCACGACCACTTGCAAAAGTGAGATCTGATAGAGATAATAATAAGATAAATATTTTTTGTATTTTTATGATATAGATTTGAATGTAAAGGTTGCAAAATATAATAGATCGAAAACTTATATGATGGAAAATAGACACGGGGGCCATAGGTTTCACTAGTGGCTTATCTCAAGATAGCATAAGTATTACGGTGGGTGAAGAAATTAGTGTCGAGCAATTGATAGAAAAGTGCATAGTTATGAGAATATCTAGGCATGATCATGTATATAGGCATCACGTCCGCGACAAGTAGATCAAACGTTTCTGCATCTACCACTATTACTCCACACATCGACCACTATCCATCATGCATCTAGAGTATTAAGTTCATAAGAACAGAGTAACGCATTAGGCAAGATGACATGATGTAGAGGGATAAACTCAAGCAATATGATATAAACCCCATCTTTTTATCCTTGATGACAACAATACAATACGTGCCTTGCTGCCCATGCTGTCACTAGGAAAGGACACCGCAAGATTGAACCCAAAGCTAAGCACTTCTCCAATTGCAAGAAAGATCAATCTAGTAGGCCAAACCAAACAGATAATTCGAAGAGACTTGCAAAGATAACAAATCATACATAAAAGAATCCATAGGAGATTCAAATATTGTTCATAGATAATCTTGATCATAAACCCACAATTCATCGGATCTCGACAAACACACCGCAAAATGAATTACATCGAATAGATCTCCAAGAAGATCGAGGAGAACTTTGTATTGAGAATCAAAGAGAGAGAAGAAGACATCTAGCTAATAACTATGGACCCGAAGGTCTGTGGTAAACTACTCACACTTCATCGGAGAGGCTATGGTGTTGATGTTGAAGCCCTCCATGATCGATTCCCCCTCCGGCGGAGCGTCGAAAAAGGCCCCAAGATGGGATCTCACGAGCACAAAAGGTTGCGGCGGTGGAAATAGGGTTTCTTGGTGCTCCTGGATGTTTTCAGGATATATGATATATATATATATATTTATATTTATATATATACGAAGGAAGTCGGTCAAGGGAGCCACAAGGGGCCCACGAGGGTGGGGGCGCGCCCTCCTGCCTCGTGGACGCCTCGTTTCTTTCTTGATGTCCACTCCAAGTCTCGTGGATTGCGTTCGTTCCAAAAATAACTCTCCTGAAGGTTTCATTCCGTTTGGACTCCGTTTGATATTCCTTTTCTACAAACACTGGAATAGGCAAAAAAACAGCAATTTGGGCTGGGCCTCCAGTTAATAGGTTAGTCCCAAAAATAATATAAAAGTGTATAGTAAAGCCCATTAAACATCCAAAACAGATAATATAATAGCATGGAACAATCAAAAAGTATAGAGACGTTGGAGACGTATCTCATATGCACTTATGATTCGAACTCTAGCAAACATCCAAAACTACTAAAGATCATTAAGGTAAAACCCAAACATAGCATTAAAGTATCAAGTCCTCTTTACTCCCATACACAAACAACCTACTTACTCGGGTCTGTGCTTTTTTCACCCACGCCACCCACCATAAGCAAATCATGAACACATTGCAAACCCTACAACGGGGATCCCTCACGCTTGTGCGACACGGAGAGCAACATAGGACATCACCAATTATAAAACATGCAACTCAAACCAATCACGATCATCAATCAACCCATAGGAAAAAATGGATCTACTCAAACATCATAGGATAGCCATACATCATTGGGAAATAATATGTAGCATTGAGAACCTTGTTCAAGTAGAGATTACAGCAGGGAGAAGAGGTGTTGAACAAGCTGCATAGAGGGGGGGAGAGTTGTTAATGACGGCGGCAAAGTTTTTGGTGTAGATCTCCGTCACGATGATGGCCTCGGCGGCGTTCCAGTGCCACCGGGAAAGAGGGGGAGAGAGCCCCCTCCTTCTTCTTCTTCTTCCTTGACCTTCCCCCTAGATGGGATAAGGGTTTCGCCTCTGGTCCATGGCCTCCATGGCGGTGGAGGGGCGAGAGCTGTTTCCTTCTATTTCTGTGCTCTCATATTCTGGCCTTTCACCATTTCTTAAATTCCCGGAGATCCGTAACTCTGATTTGGCTGAAACTTTAACAAGATTTTATCTGGATATTAGCTTTCTTGTGGGCGAAAGAAGTGCCCCAATGGCCTTACGGAGTAGCCACAAGGACCAGAGCGTGCACTACCCCCTGGGGCGCGCCTCCCGTCCTTGTGGACTCCTCGGGCATCGTCTCGTGTTGATTCTTTTTCCCAAAAATCACATATATTCCAAAACAATCTCCGTAATTTTTTATTGCGTTTGGACTCCGTTTGATATGGATTTTCTGTGAAACAAAAAACACGAAACAAACAGGAACTGGCACTGGGCACTGGATTTATATGTTAGTCCCAAATATAGTGTAAAAAGTTGCCAAAAGTATGTGATAGTTGTATAATATTGGCATGGAACAAGCAAAAACTATAGATACGACTGAGACGTATCATCATCCCCAAGCTTTATTCTTGCTCGTCCTCAAGTAGGTAAATGGTAAAAAAGATTACTTTTGATGTGAAATGCTACCTAGCATAATCTTGTTCACATAATCTAATCAAGGCATGAATATTAAGACACGAGTGATTCAAAGCAATAGTCTATCATTTGATATTAAAACAATAATACTTCAAGCATACTAATAAGGCAATCATGTCTTTTCAAAACAACATTGCCAAAGAAAGTTATCCCTACAAAAGCATATATTCTGGCTATGCACCATCTTCATCACTGAGGGAGTCCTGGATAAGGGGGTATCCGGATAGCCGGACTATATACTTTGGCCAGACTGTTGGACTATGAAGATACAAGATTGAAGACTTCGTCCCGTGTCCGGATGGGACTCTCCTTGGCGTGGAAGGCAATCTTGGCAATTCGGATGTAGATATCCTTATCTGTAAACCGACTCTGTGTAACCCTAGCCCCCTCTGGTGTCTATATAAACCGGAGGGTTTAGTCTGTAGGACTCAACAACAATAACAACAATCATACCATAGGCTAGCTTCTAGGGTTTAGCCTCTCTGATCTCATGGTAGATCAACTCTTGTAATACTCATATCATCAAGATCAATCAAGCAGGAAGTAGGGTTTTACCTCCATCGAGAGGGCCCGAACCTGGGTAAACATCGTGTCCCCAGCCTCCTGTTACCATTAGCCTTAGATGCACAATTCGGGACCCCCTATCCGAGATCCGCCAGTTTTGACACCAACATTGGTGCTTTCATTGAGAGTTCCTCTATGTCGTCACTATAAGGCTCGATGGCTTCTCCAACCTTCAACAACACCGTTCTGGGTGAGACTTTTCTCCCCGAATTGATCTTCGTGTTGGGAGGCTTCGCATTGCGGGCCAACTCGCTTGGCCATCTGGAGCAGATCGATAGCTACGCCCCTGGCCATCGGGTCAGGTTTGGAAACCTAAACTACACCGAACAATCTTTGACGGATTCGGGCCCGTGTCAGGAGCACCGAACAATCAGGACGTGCATGACCTAGATCTGCAGTCGGACAGTGTTCGGAACATCGCACCTGGTACAGCTCACGACTTCATTCCAGAGCAGGTCGTGCCTTCCGAGGACGGGTGGATGGACCCCGCCCCGGAGGCCGCACACTCATCAGCGTTGGAGCCAAACACAGACTCCTCTCCTACGGAAATCTGTATCTCCGGACCCCCGGACTTGTCTCCGGCCGTACATTCTGGACCACGCGCATCCATGCCGATCGAATCAAACTGGGTCCGGTTATGGAGTTCGCCGCCGCGGATATCTTTCAGCACTCACCCTTTGGAGACGTGCTAGATTCATTAAGGTCTATCTCTCTGTCAGAAGACTCCTAGCCGAACTATGTCCGGCTCGAGTGGGAAGCAGGCGACGAAGAAACTCGTCACCCACCCACCACCCACTTAATAGACACAGTCGATGACTTGACCGACGTGCTTAACTTGAATTTCGAAGACATCGACGGTATAGACGACGATGCAGGAGAAGAAGATGAACCACCACCCACACGGCGCTGGACTACCACCTCTTCATATGATATATATATATGGTGGATACTCCCAAAGAAAACAATGGCGATGAGGCAACAGGAGATAACCCCTCAGGGAAGAAATCATAGCATGGGCATCATCGGCGCCGCTCCAAGCCCCGCCACATCAACACCGGCACGGGAGAAGAAAATCCAGATGGTGCCGAAGAGGAATACGATCCTAATCAACCCACCTTCGAGCAAGCCAAACATGAACACTAGCAGGTAAGCCCAAACGAACAGGCGACGGACGGATACTTGGAGGACGATAACTATATGCCTCCCTCCGAAGACGAGGTGAGCCTCGGTGACGATGAATTCGGCGTACCAGAGGATCCCATAGAGCAGGAGCGCTTCAGGCGCCGGCTTATAGCCACTACAAGAAGCCTGAAAAGAAACAACAGCAGCTTCAAGCTGATCAGAATCTGCTCACAGACAGACGAACTAAGGCCCGGGCAGTCGAGGAATATGGACTCGAGTGCCGAACAAAATACTACCCAAAGCGCAGGCTACTACCTAAATTCGAGGAGGCGGCACTAAAAATCAAACGCAGGCCTACGCCCCGCCGACAGCACACTACGGCAAGGGGCTGCATGGAAGACCAGCATCACATACCAAATATCAATATAGCAAGCACCCTGGGGGCATTAGCAGACAAAAACAGAGCCCGCAAACCTTGGTGCAACAAATATAAGTGTCCCAAGACAAAGAATGACGCCCAAGAAACGGCAATCAACACAGGAGCTCGTAGTCCTCAACGCGTTGAGCGGGAGAAGAGACTTCAACATCTTAATTCGGGCCCCTCCAGCCTAAGCCACATACTTGACCGCCCATGTCAAATTCATCGTACCCCAGGAGCGGCAGCCAATCATACCAACAGAGACTGCTGTGTCTTTAAACAGATCGGTAGGCCAACAACGGAAGGAGCATGAAGAGGTCCCAGGGCAAGAAGCCCAGATTATCAAGTCTAGGGATCGATCACTTAAGGATCAGACCCACCAAAAACTCATTTTCGAGTGTCATCACTAGGCGCAAAAGCCACTTAAGCCCCGCCGCTCTGGAGATGGTCTTCGGATCGCCCAAAATTGTCATGCAAAGGAGCTAACTTTTGGCATTACACCTCTAGGCAGTAGCTATTCAGCACTGCCAGGACACACTGTGACAGGA
The DNA here is from genome assembly GCF_018294505.1 of Triticum aestivum. Lineage (NCBI taxonomy): Eukaryota > Viridiplantae > Streptophyta > Magnoliopsida > Poales > Poaceae > Triticum > Triticum aestivum. Next base: position 621,151,255 of record NC_057798.1, read on the forward strand.
CGCCTTATCACCCAATGCCCATGACAGTTTAAAAACAAACCAAACCCACGTGATGTAGTCACAATTGCGGGCAAGACTGAGCTTCGCCTCGGCACCGAAGAGTATTTAGAAGCAGCGAGTCACGGGTTTTAAACTGAACTTAGATTCGACAGCCGAACTCCCGGACACCGACAAAGGAGTCCGAACTACTTAATTATACCCCAGCCTGATCATAGCTCATACAAATCCTCCAGCATAAGCTAGACGGGTCACATCCCCACGGCTCAGCCACTGCTCACACATGCCTTTTAGCATTGTTTGCAGGTTCGCCTTCACGCATAACTGGACCGGCGACTTGGAATCAGCTCGGACGCACACATGGGGAATCTCCACCCCACCTGAATACAATTCGGATATTTCTCCGGACTCGCGCAAAGCTCCCCACCGCCCAGTCCCAACAGGTTCTGCCGTCATGCCTCTCTTTTATAACATGCATCGTACTCATATGCATAGACGTATTACTTAAATACAGCATGTAGAGTCATTTGACACTTATCTACTATTATTTCTCAACGACATTTTGTCATAACGGCATCCGAACATCGTTTTATGCCTTTAAACGCCAGGGGCTGCATTGCACCCATACTACGTTGACTAAGTCCAAACACCTTCTCGGTTGTTCGGCACCCCTAACTTATAACATTATATGCATCAGCTCCGAATCATGTCTTGGGTCATTGGTTGGATTTGACCAGCTCCCATGTTTTGGTACCTTATGTTCCGCAATATCGGCTAAGGTAGCGATGGGAGAACTACTGTGATTGTGTCCCGGTTCTTCCGGACGAACACCTTAGTAGAGAAAGCCTAAAACCGACTGTCATGATAAGGCAAGAGCTGGTCAGCTGTTTGAGAGGTTGTAAAATCTTTATGGATTTATTCCGCATAATGCCATAATAAAATGCAGCGTGCGAAGGATTGGTCCACCAATCAGGCGCTATTAGAGCCCCTCGTGCGGTCTTCCGAACACCAGGGACTGCGCCTCCCATACTCGAATTCCTATGGCTAAGTGAGAGTAATAAAGCCATATAGTCTGATTGCCTGGTTCGCTGTGCTGAACACCTCCTTCATGGATCCAAGAATGGGATAAAGAGTGTTCAGGTGTATCCCAAACACCCCCGTAGTTCCTATGTGGGGGCAGAAGCCGACGACTGGCCAACCCTCAAGACTAACATCTTAAACGGCCATGCAGGAATAAAATTTATACATAACAGGCACATACATATAAGTGACTCTGTTTCTCCTTACAAAGGATAGCACAACTCCTTTCAGGGAAAAATAATGTCTTTCGCACATTGCTCAGCCATGAGGCGGGCCCCTTTCAGGAAACCATCATAATATAATTCGGGCTTGCGGTGCTCCTTCCCCTTCGGCGGCCCCTCGGTCATCAGCTTCTCAGCATCAAGCTTCCCCCAATGCACTTTCGCATGGGCGAAGGCCATTCGCGCCCCTTCTATGCAAACCGACCGCTTAATGACGTCCAGCCGAGGGCGGGCATCCACAATTCGCTTCATGAGCCCAAAGAAACTGCTCGGTTTGGGCTCGGCGGGCCATAGCCGGATAACCAAATCCTTCATGGCTAGTTCGGCCGCCTGATGCAGTTCGATCAGCTGTTTTAGCTGGTCGACAAATGGCACTGGATAAATCGGCACCAAATACTGCGACCAGAAGAGCTTCTCTGGAGTTTCCTTCTTCTCAACTCGGCAGAATTGGGCAGCATCAGATATGCTGTGTGGCAGATCCGCAAATGCCCCTGGAAAAATTAGGATTCAATGGGTCACCATGAATCTTTCCTGCGAAAGCGTAAGGCGCTTTGAACAAGAAAAAGCCCTTACCAGCCGCAATCTTCCATGCCTCCTGAATATCCTTCAGAGCAGCCTAGGCTTCCTCCCGAGCATCATTCACGGTCTGGAGAGCTTGCGCGAGTTCGGATTCTTTCAATGATAGACTCTGCTCCAAACTCTCGCTTTTATTTACGGCTTCCTGATGCTCTCGCTCAGCTTCCACGACCGTCGCCTCGTGCTTTTCGCGGAGAGCCTGCTCCACGGTTGCTTTCTTTTCGGCCAAGGCAACAACCTTCTTGAGCACCTCACTTTCGGCATCTGCCCCTGGAGTGCGCGATATATATGCTTTAAGGTAGACACAACTACTTACTTGTGCTAAAACTTACTAAAAGTTTCAAAATATACCTTGCTTATCCTCCAGCTGCTTCTTCACTCGGCCGAGTTCCTCTTCGGCCCGCTCCAGACTCTGCTTGAGCCCGGACACCTCCGCAGTGTGAGAGGAGGCAGTCATTGTAGACGCCTGATTCATAATTCAATAAATCTATGTCCTTAGCTGAGTCTCCTACGGGCAGAGCTTTGATCCCCTGTTCGGTTCCTGTCCTCTCCGAACAGTGCATCAGGGGCTGCCATCTATACTATGACAATCTTCTAACAACTCCTAAAAACATACCTCCAAGCCTTCTACAAGGCTGATGCAGGATTCGTTCAGTCCGGTCTCGGCGGCGTGAATCTTTTCTATCACCACGCCCATAAGGGCGCGGTGTTCATCAATGATGGATGCACTCTCCAGTGCTGTCGATAGGACGCCAGACACGTTTGGTTGGATGGAGGTCGCAGGTGGAGCAGGATCGCCCCTTCTAGTCAAGGGGGGCTGCCTGCTTGACCCTGGAGCCTTAAGGGTCTCGGGGGCCGAATCCACGATCGCCCCCGCCGTCGACGTTCATGGGAACCGCCGCTCCCGTGTGTCCGGCCCCCGAGGTACGCCCCCCTGGCTCAGGTCCTTTTTGGACGACACTTCGGTGTCAGAACCAGGCTTTGGGGAAGGGGCCCTGGGAGGTGTCTCGCTCTCCAAGGCATCGGAGCTCAACGAGTCCTCCGATGAGGCCTGTTGGGCAGGAGACCTCGCCGGACTGCAAAAAGTACGGTGCAAATCAAAATAGTACATTCTAGTAAAGAATTGGCACATATGAATGTGTTCGGATTTCATGCACTTACGAGTTTACCAGGGGCTGGGCCCTGGGATCCCACTCCGGGCTGCTATCGATAGCCGTGGTGGACGCCTCGGGGATGGATGTTCTCCCCCTCTTAGGAGAATCTGCCTCTAAGGATGAGGAGGCCATCCTTTTCTTCCTCCCCCTCGTAGGGGACTCGAGCTCTTCTTCCTCCTCATCCTCTCCCTCCTCCTTGTCCTCTTCCTCCTCCTCGTCATCGCCGGAGGAGGGATGGTCACTAGAATCTTCGGACTTCGTGTCCGAAGCACCATGACGACAGAGACCGCCCCTGGTCTCCTTGGCCTTTTTGTTGGCCTCTTTCTTCGGTGCCTCGTAAGGCGCTGGGACCAGCATCTTCGTCAGAAGAGGTCCCACCGGTTCTTCTGGCAGCAGGGCCAGACAGTAAATCCGCTCCGCCTTCTTCGTCCATCCCTGAGGTGATCATGGAAAAGCACGTTAAAAAACATCTCCCTCGGGACATATCAATGAAGCATTTGGATGGCTAAGACATAATGACGACTTACCGGACTGGCGGGGTGGGACAGTTGGTACCCGCGGTCTGCGGCAAAGTCCGGCCATGGTTTGCCGGACTTGAAGAGCACCTTCCAGATGTCCTTGTGCAAGGAGCCGAAAAGCTCCCGGAGGGTCTGGTGCTCGGCCGGGTCATACTCCCACAAATCACAACGTCTGTGCTGACAAGGAAGGATCAGGCGGACCAGCATCACCTGGACCACGTCAACAAGCCTAATGGCCTTGTCCCCCATACCTTTGACGCGCGCCTGGATCACTGACAGTTCGTCGGACGACGACCAGTTCACGCCCTTCTTGGGCCAGGACGTGAGCCGCAAAGGGGCTCCAGATTGAAACTCAGGAGCAGCGGCCCACTTTTTGTCGCGTGGCTCAGTGATATAGAACCACTGTTGCTGCCACTCCTTGAAGGAGTCGATGACAGTACTCGTCGACCATGTGACCTTGGGCATCCTGCTCACCATGGCACCTCCGCACTCGGCATGTTCGCCATTTACCACTTTGGGCTTCACGTTGAAGATCTTGAGCCATAGCCCGAAGTGCGGCGAGATGCGGAGAAAGGCCTTGCACACGACGATAAACGTCGAGATGTTGAGGAAAGAATTGGGGGATAGATCATGAAAATCAATCCCGTAGTAATACATGATGCCGCGAACAAAAGTGTGAAGGGGAAACCCAAGCCCGCGGACGAAATGGGGAAGGAAAATGACTCTCTCATGCGGCTCCGGAGGAGGGACAATCTGTCCCGCCGTCGGAAGACGGTGACCGATTTTCTTGGCCAGATATCCGGCCGCCCGCAGCTTTTTGATATCCTTCTCCTGGACGGAGGAGGCCATCCACTTGCCTCCTGCTCCGGATCCGGACATTTTTGGAGGACCTTTGTTGGTGGGGAAGATGAGTTCTTGGGCGCTAGGGCTTGGGCGAAAGGAAAGGGGCGAGCAGAGGGAGAAGAAGGCGTGGGTAGAAAGGAGGAAGCCTTTCCCCTTTATAGAGGCGATGAAACTTTATGCCTCCCCGCTTGCCTAATTGAACCTGCTCGTTCCCAACTTACTATAATTGATGGTACGGTTGGGTTACCCACACCCGTATTGAAGAGGATCCTGCATTAAGGGGACACGATCTCTGCTTTGACATGACGTGCCAAAGAAACCGCCTCGCAATATGTGCGGAAGTAGGATATAAAGAACAGTTCGAATATTGCTGAGCCGTGGCATGATGTCACACTACGAGTTGTCAGCAGATTAGATTCGTGGATTATTATTCTCTCTACGGGGGTATGTGAGATTTATCTTGCAAAGCCGGACACGGTCCTTGTGTTTGGAATTTATCTTGGAGTATTTGGAGATGGAACCCGCCTCGCAATGCCGAAGACAATCGGACAACCGGACTATGTACTTTGGCCGGACTGTTGGACTATGAAGATACAAGATAGAAGACTTCGTCCCGTGTCCGTATGGGACTCTCCTTGGCGTGGAAGGCAAGCTTGGCGATTCGGATGTAGATCTCCTTCTCTGTAAACCGACTCTGTGTAACCCTAGCCCCCTCCGATGTCTATATAAACCGGAGGGTTTAGTCCGTAGGACACAAAAACAATCATACCATAGGCTAGCTTCTAGGGTTTAGCCTCTCTGATCTCGTGGTAGATCAACTCTTGTAATACTCATATCATCAAGATCAATCAAGCAGGAAGTAGGGTATTACCTCCATCGAGAGGGCCCGTACCTGGGTAAACATTGTGTTTCTAGCCTCCTGTTACCATTAGCCTTAGACGCACAGTTCGGGACCCCCTAACCGAGATCCGCCGGTTTTGACACCGACATTGGTGCTTTCATTTAGAGTTCCACTATGTCGTCGCGATAGGGCTTGATGGCTCGTCTTGTTGTCAAAGACAACATCACCTCCGCGGGAGCCCTGGCTCTAGGCCAAACTCTCCGGCTGGGCGGCTTCGTTATGACCGCCCGACCGGTTGTTGTGCCGACGATGACTTCTCAGGTCATTAAAAATAGCCTCCAAGTTGATTTGGAATTTGCCGAACAGATGGACCCAATGGAGCTCTTCTCCCTCAGTGAGCTCTTGGATCGCATCGCCGCCCTGGGCGTCGCTACGGACTATGACCGGATCAGGCTTAAATCCGACCAAAGGGAGATTCACTCTCCACCGGTCACCCATGAGATAGGGATAGTGGAAGAGCATCATCCTAACTCTCCCTCTACTTTGAGGACGAACTATGTCCGGATTTCCGAGCTCCCCGAGCCGGACACCCGCTCGCGGGAGGACATGACCCAGGCCCCGGACTCAGGATCGGATGATGGACTGAAGAAATCAGGCAACGCCCCAGAACCCGAGCCATTAAGCTCGGAAGCCTCTTCACCCCTGGGTCCCAGAGCGGGTCGGGATTTGGATTCAAATCCACCCACCCACCCAGATTTATCCAATCTTTCCCATATCAGACAAGAGCCCCAAGAAACAGTACATCATTATTGGGCCATATTCCTCCTTGTGATAAACAGGGTCAAGGACTATCGCGAGGCAGACAAAATCTCCCTCTTTTGCAAAAATTGCACGGACAAATGGATTCTCAACACTATAAGTCGCCGTGACATAGTACACTTTGCTGACTTAGCAGCCATAGTGCAAAAGTACTGCACGATGCAAAGCGCCTGGAAAACCCAAACAAGTTTCTAGGACAATCCGGCCTTAGCCAAATCCTCTCTCCGAACTAAAAGGGTAAACTCTCGTACATCACCCGATTCAAGTACCAAAAAAATAAAGCCCGTCGCAAGGCGCGGAATAGTATTGGAAGAATGGCTAAGTGGGCCATGCATGATTCACAGCACACCAGATACTAAGCCAACGCATAGCCTTAGAGCATGTTCGATACTCCGGCAGGTAGCAAAGAGTGGCGAGGATCTCCTCATAAAACATACAGCAGAGCAACATCCCGCCGGAGACAATAATACGATATTTACTGTCTTCGAGACTTTCGCCTCAAATAATAGGCACAAGCGAGCTCAGCGCAGCCTCGCAGAAGTCTGCCACGTGGCAACAATAAACCCATGGAACGACATGGCTATAACTTACAATGCCAGTGACGAACCTCAATTACGAACAGTCCAAGCACCAGCCGCCTTGGTCATTAGCACAATCATGGATGGCTTCAGGCTCACTAAAGTGCTCATGGACGGCGGAAGCGGACTAAACCTCATCTATGAGGAAACCCTTAACAAGATGGAAATTGACAAGAGCCACATTGAACGAAGCAGCACGACCTTCAGGGGAATCATCCCTAGACGAGAGGCACAATGCGCGGGAAAAACCAGACTGAATGTGGTATTCGGCACGCCAGAGAATTACAGGTCCGAAGAAATTACATTCCAAGTGGCCCCGTTCAGGAGTGGATACCATGCCCTCTTGGGGCGGGACGCATTCACAAGTTTTCAGGCTATACCCCATTACGGGTACATGAAGCTCAAAATGCCCGAGCCCAATGGAATTGTCGGTGTGAAAACCGGCGGATCTCGGGTAGGGGGTCCCGAACTGTGCGTCTAGGTGGATGGTAACAGGAGACAAGGGACACGATGTTTTACCCAGGTTCGGGCCCTCTTGATGGAGGTAAAACCCTACATCCTGCTTGATTGATATTGATGATGTGGGTATTACAAGAGTAGATCTACCACGAGATCAAGGAGGCTAAACCCTAGAAGCTAGCCTATGGTATGATTGTTGTTCGTCCTATGGACTAAAAGCATCCGGTTTATATAGACATCGGAGAGGGCTAGGGTTACACAGAGTCAGTTACAATGGTAGGAGATCTACATATCCGTATCGCCAAGCTTGCCTTCCACGCCAAGGAAAGTCCCATCCAGACACGGGACGAATTCTTCAATCTTGTATCTTCATAGTCTTGGAGTCCGGCCGATGATGATAGTTCGGCTATCCGAACACCCCCTAATCCAGGACTCCCTCAGTAGCCCCCGAACCAGGCTCCAATGACGACGAGTCCGACACGTATATTGTCTTAGGCGTTTGCAAGGCGGGTTCTCCTCCATATTCCATGTGTTTGCCGAATAGTGTCCGGCTTCCTTATAAATGTTGCGCTCCTTGGCTTCTACGTCTAATAATGGTCCTCTTCCACGTGTCGTATGAATGCGAAAAGCCAGGGTATTTTTACATTTTACCCCCTGGCTGCGCGAATAAGCTGCCTATAAGAGAGGCGAGGATCCAGATCCGAATCACACCATCCTCCTTCCGCAAGTACTCATCGAAGCGCATCTGACAAAAATCCATTCCAATATGGACAGTCGACGCGGCTCCTCCTCTCGCGCTCCCAGTCCCCAGCCAGGAGATTGGAGGAGATGTTCAGTCCCGCATAGCGAGTTAGTGATGCTCCAAGCAGAGGGATACCTTCCCCCAGCCTTTCTGGTTCCGGTTCGAGCCGTACTAGCCACCTACAAGGGTGGGAAACAGGTGGAGAGCGTCCCCAATCCCTCCAAAGGAGAGCGGGTATGCTTCGTCCCCTACCTAATAAGGGGACTCGGATTTCCCATACATCCGTTTCTCCGGGGGCTCCTGGAGTTCTATGGACTCCAACTTCACCACCTCACACCTGCCTCCATCTTGCACATCGCGGGCTTTGTAGCTCTTTGCGGGCTGTTCTTGGGCATCAAGCCCCATTTTGCACTGTGGAAGAGATTGTTTTGCCTCATACCCCGTTCTCACGAGGGGTCGATATATCAAGTGGGCGGAGCCGAAATATGGCGCATCGCCGGGACCGGATATCTATCCGGAACCCCGAAGAAGGCGTCCGAAGACTGGCCTTCGGAATGGTTCTATATGGAAGACGCCCCGCTGCCGGATCCAGTTTGGATCGGCCTCTTGGAGTTTAGTAACGCTCCTCTGAAGAAATGCCTGAGTTGGCGCCCGCGAAGCCCTCAACGGGAAGATGATAGGAGCGTCCAATATCTGATGGGCCGGATAAGGTTACTGGCCCATTCCGGATTGACCATCATTGGAGTCATGGCCACATGCATTATGCGAGGGGTGCAGCCGCTCCAATATGGGGGCCACCCCATGTGGGATTTCAACGGGGAGAATGACGCCACCCGTCATGGCCGAAAGGGGCCGGGATCGACCGCCGATCTGGTGAAGATCCTGTCCGGCTTGTACAAGGGGGAGAAGGAGGACTTCCTCCGCACAACTCCATTGAATGGATTCTCCATGAATAACCCTCGGAGCTCGGTAAGCGGACATTTATATATCCGATCCGTGTTTTCAAAGTTAAGTGTCTTACTTTATGATTTCAACGCAGGAACTATGCCGGGATGTGGAGGTCATACAAAGCCCGACTCCACAACCCGAGGATCCGGGAAGATCCCTTGATCCGGCCTCCGGAGAGGATCCGGACATAGAGGTGGAGCTGATTGACGGGGTGTTCCACCAACTCAGCATGGACAATGCTCTAGTCGCCATTACGGCTAACTACCCCGATTTATCTCCGGCTTCCCAGGTGAGTACGACCGAAGTCCTGACACCATTACTTTTTTGATGCTTATTTCTGACCACCGTATACCAACGATGCTTCGCAGGAGGTGCCTTTGCGGCGGGAAGCCGAGCCCGCGACGACTGACCAACCAGGGTCAGTGCGGCCCAGCAGGCGGAAGAGGAGTGCCGCGCGAATCGAAACATCGCCGCAAAGGTATAGCGCACCATTGTCTTTAAGGGAAATATTCATGGGAGGTATATTAGTGCTCATGATTCTTCCAAGAGAAAGAGCACTCGCCGGACTGTGCCCGGAGAGGTTGCCAACCAAGCCTCCGCCAGCCAGGCTCCAACACCTGGTCCGGATGGGGAGGCGAGCGCAAGGCGCGAGCCGGATGCTCCTCCAACGGAGGATGCCGACAGGCTGTCCGCCACCAGGTCTGAGGTGGAGAGCGCTATGAATCACAGGCCCGTCGGACAGTTCTTCGTGACACGTGTTTCTCCCCAGAGGCATTGAATGCCTTTAATGCGGGAGACGCACACCTCCGTGCTGCTCAAGATGGTTTAACCAGAGCCACGGAGCAGTATGTGAAAGACATACGGGTGAGGAATTTTAATAGTTATATATGCCAGTAGCCCCCGAGACTTAAAATAGTTAAACTAACTGATTTAAGGATCATTTGTTATGCAGGATCTTACGGAGAAGAATACCCACTTGTCCCAGGAGCTTCGAGAATGCAAGGCCCAACTTGAGGCCGCACTAGCCGCCGCCGGGGGAGCCACAGAGACCCCCTCTGGTAATACATATTTTGAAAAGATAAGTAGTTTATGAAGTGCGACATGTGCGTTTTAGTCTGAAAATAATATTGCAGAGGGTGCTGGACTAGATCCGGACAAGCAACATCTGCTGCGCTAGCTGAAGACCGACGAGAAGGTGCTTATGAGGGTGCAGCAGGAGAGGAACAAACTCCAAGATGCCAACACCCAGCTGGGTGAAGAACTAAAAGACGTTCGGGTCCAGCTGTCTAACTCCGTAAAGGAGAATCGGCGGCTTCATCGCGGCATTTATAGTAAGTGCTTGAGGAAACCCTTTTGAAAAGAAGAGTTCGGCGAGGAAGTCGATTGACAGAAATGTGTATGTAGGTGTGCTCACGGGTCGTCCGGTGGAGGAAATGCCTGGTTCCACGGGTGACCTTCTTCCGGAGCTGCTGCAACTGCATGAACATGTCCGGCAGGCGATGAGCAGCGCCGTTCAGGCCTTATGGCCGTCCGTCTCCCTACCCGAGGGTCTTGGAGGGCTTGCTGAGAAGCTTCAAGGAGTACGGCAGCGCTTCCGTCTGTGGAAGATATCGGCCTACCGTCAAGGTGCCAGGGAGGCCTGGGCCATGGTGAAGACGCGGTACACGAAGGCTGATCCGAACCACATGGCCGAGGTCGGACCTGTGGGGCCCGATGGGAAGGAGATCCCTGTGAGCCTGATGTACGGCCAAGTAGAAATGGCCACGAAATATTCCCAACGGGACTGTAAAACTAGACAGCCTGTTAGATGGGATTGAAGAGGAGTACAATCAGTCAGTTTGATGATGTAATTTAAAATGACATGTAAAATGCCTTCTAGCCGGATTGTAGATCGTTTGTCTTTGCGGACCTTTTCGCTTCAACCTCGGGACCCAATAGTCTGGAGTGTGTCCGAATACCCTCATGGTTATACAAAAACTGGGGCATGCATGGAGTCCAGGCATAGGGGTCATAAGTGCTTTATCAGACAAGTGCCCAACTAGCTATGTTATATTACATGGTTAGTAAGAAACATCTTCCAAGGAGAATAGTTCCGTTAGGGGTTCCTTTCCCTGGGGGGCATGCCCTAAAGTGCATGTCCGGATTGTGAAAAGAGCAGAAAAAGCATCTGGGGGCAGATAAATAAATAAGTAATAAATCATCTTTCAAGTCACCGACCGAATATTCCCTTAAGAACGCTAGCCTTCGGCTTCACCCAGTCTGAGGTACACATCCGGCTGACCCAGCAGTAACAATCGCAGAGGTGCTCCCTTTACCTCCTAGCCGAACAATCGGGAACATAGGGGTAAGCACAGGAGCCAGGCAACCCAGCTTGTCCAAAACTTAAGTCATATCGATGCATATAATGGTGAGTAAAAGGTACATGCGGAAGTATGACGCATGTGTTGGGCATGAAGCCCGTATAAATAAGATTCTGTTAAAGAAGCCCCCAGGTATAACGAGTGCGAGTAGCACATCAAGTGTGTGTGAACAATGTGCAGATCAGCCCTCAAAGGCTTTTACTGAAAGAGGGAGGAAAAAGGAGGGAAACAGAAGACATCGAAAAAAATTAAAGGTGGACGGAGGAAGGAGACGAACTCTGAGTCCGGCGCTAGGCATAGAATCTTCGGAGACAGGCTGCGTTCCATGGGTTCGGCTCGAGTCGGTTGTCAGATGCGTTGCGTAGACAGTATGCGCCGCCGGTAAGGACTTGGTCGATGATGAAGGGAACTTCCCATTTGGGCTTAAGTTTGTCCTTTTTCTTGTCCGACGGGCGTAGAACTAGTTCGCCAACATTGTAAGTTTTGGCCCATACTTCTCTGCTTTGATATCTTCCAGCCTGCTGCTGATAGACTGCAGAATGGGATTTTGCCACGTTGCGCTCCACCTCTAAGGCGTCCAAACTGTCCTACCGATCCAGCTCGGCTTCTCTTTCTTCGTACATGCGCACGCGAGGTGAGTCATGAATTATATCGCAGGGCAAAACTGCCTCTGCGCTGTATACCATAAAAAATGGTGTGAATCCGGTAGTGCGGTTTGGCGTGGTCCGCAGCCCCAGAGTACGGAGTCGAGCTCCTCTACCCAGTGCGTGTTAGATTCCGTGAGGGACCGCACTAATCTGAATTTAATGCCGCTCATGATTAGACTATTTGCTCGTTCGACTTGACCGTTAGTTTGAGGGTGATAGACTGAAGCGTAGTCGAGCTTGATGCCCATGTTTTTGCACCAGAGTTTAACCTCGTCGGCCGTAAAATTCGTGCCGTTATCAGTGATGATGCTGTGGGGGACGCCAAAACGGTGTACTACCCCGGATATGTAGTCTATCACGGGTCCGGATTCTGCCGTTTTGACTGGCTTGGCCTCTATCCATTTAGTGAATTTGTCCACCATGACCAATAAGTATTTTTGCTTGTGGGTTCCCCCTTAAAGTGGTCCAACCATGTAAAGCCCCCAGACCGCGAACGGCCAAGTGATGGGTATAGTTTTGAGGGCGGTGTGTGCATGTGGCTTTGATTAGCAAAGAGCTGGCAACCGATGCATCGTTGGACTAAGTCCTAAGCATCTGCCCGGACTGTCGGCCAATAAAATCCTGTACGGAAGGCCTTGCCTACAAGGGCCCGGGCTGCGGCGTGGTGCCTGCCGAGTCCGGCGTGAATTTCAGCCAGGAGATTTCTCCCTTCCTCTTCGGAGATACACCTTTGAAGGACTCCGGTTGTGCTTTTCTTATAAAGTTCTCCCTCATGGACCTTGTAGGCTTCAGATTGCCGAACTATGCAGCGGGCCTCATTTTGGTCTTCGGGAAGTTCCTGCCTAATTAAGTAGGCTATGAATGGTTCCGTCCACGGGGCAATTACTGCCATTATTTCGTGGGTTGAAGGTGTTATTTCATTGTCTAAGCCACCGATTGTGTCAGAATGTTCCGTGTTGGGTGGTGCAGTTGGTTCCGGGTTGTTATTTCCGGACTCCTCTTCCCATAATACGGATGGCTTAAAGAGCCGTTCCAGGAAGATGTTTGGAGGGACGGCGTCGTGTTTTGCGCCGATGCATGCCAACACGTCTGTTGCCTGGTTATTATCCTGGGCTACATGGTGGAATTCGAGTCCTTCGAACCGAGCTAACATTTTTAGGACGGCGTTACGGTAGGCTGCCATTTTCGGATCCTTGGCATCAAAGCCTCCATTTACTTGGGATATTGCGAGGTTTGAATCCCCGCGCACCTCTAGGCGTTGAATACCCATGGAGATTGCCATCCGGAGACCATGTAAAAGGGCCTCGTATTCACAACCGGCAGATCCAACTCGGCTCCAGTCTATTTACATTTTTTGGAGGGTTTCCTCGTAGATGAGGTTTAATCCGCTGCCGCCATCCATGAGTACCTTGGTAAGACGAAAGCCGTCCACTATCGGACTGAGGACCAATGCGGCTGGTGCTCGGGCTGTTGGGAATTTAGGTTCATCGCTGGAATTGAAGGTGATAGCCGTGTCGCTCCAAGGATTTGTTGTTGCTACTTGGTAGACTTCGGCGAGGCTGCGGATTGTTCGTTTCCGCATATTATTTGATGCGAAAGTCTCGAAGACTGTTAATACCGTACTGGTACTGTTGGGCTGCTTACCCGGGGCTAGAAAACCTTCGCCACTTTTGGCCACCTGGCGTAGTATCCAACATGCTCGAAGGCTATGTGTTGGAGTGGCGCCCTTTGTATTATGGATTTTACAGGGTCCGTTGAGCCATCCCTCCCGTACGGTTCCATGCCCTTTAGGGTTTTTTTGCTTTTTGGTTCTTGACCCAGGTGCTTGAGTATGACACACCCTTTTATTTCGAACTAGGGTTATGTTCAGGGCCGGATTATCCCAAAACCTGGTTTTGGTTTTCCAGGCACTCTCCATCGCACAGTATTTTTGTACGATGGTCGCCAGGTCGGCGAAGCGTGTAACTTCGCGATGACTTATGGCGTTCATGATTCCCTTGTCCGTGCAATTGTTGTAGAAAATTGAGATTGCGCTTTCTTCACGGCAGTCCTTTATCTTTTCCATAACCAGGAGGAAACTGGCCCAGTAATGATGTACTGTTTCATCGGGCTCTTGCCGTATTTGAGATAGAACGCTTATGTTTGGGTGAGCGGGCGGAATTAAATTCGGAACCCCGCCCAATCTGAGGCTCAAAGGCCGAGAAGTTTCCGGATTTGGAAGCTTGGATTGCTGGATGTTATCCAACGAATCCGGTCCGATGCCTGACTTTAGGTTCAGTACTTGATTGACGTCCGTCCCTCCGCGGGAATCCGGCATGGAGGGATCGGGAATTCGGACATAACTGGTCTTTAACATAGGAGAAGAGTCGTCGCGTTGTTCCTCTACCACAACAACGTGGTGGGTAGCCTGGGGAGAGTTAATTTCTCTCAGATCGGTTTTAAGCCCAATCTGATCGTAGTCTGTAGCAACTCCCACGGCGGCGATGCAATCCAAGAGCTCATTTATGGAGGAGAGCTCCATCGAATCTAGCTGCTCGGCGAATTCCGAGTTGACGTGAAGATCGCTTTTGATGACCTGAGAAGTCATTGTCGGAGCGGTGGCCGAACAGGCGGTCATAAGAAAACCACCTAGCCGGATAGTTTGGCCGGTGGCCAAAGCTCCCTTGGCGACGGCGCCGTCTTTAAAGACGGGAAAAGGCATCCCTCCTGATTGCGACGACACAGAGGAACTCTAAATGAAAGCACCAATGTAGGTGTCAAAACCGGCGGATCTCGGGTAGGGGGTCCCGAACTATGCGTCTAGGCGGATGGTAACAGGAGACAAGGGACACGATGTTTTACCCAGGTTCGGGCCCTCTTGATGGAGGTAAAACCCTACGTCCTGCTTGATTGATATTGATGATGTGGGTATTACAAGAGTAGATCTACGAGAGATCAAGGAGGCTAAACCCTAGAAGCTAGCCTATGGTATGATTGTTGTCCGTCCTATGGACTAAAACCATCTGGTTTATATAGACACCGGAGAGGGCTAGGGTTACACAGAGTCGGTTACAATGGTAGGAGATCTACATATCCGTATCGCCAAGCTTGCCTTCCATGCCAAGGAAAGTCCCATCCGGACACGGGACAAAGTCTTCAATCTTGTATCTTCATAGTCTTGGAGTCCGGCCAATGATGATAGTTCGGCTATCCGGACACCCCCTATTCTAGGACTCCCTCAGGAATCATCACTCTAGCTAGTGATCCGGATGTCGCACTCTGCTCCAAAAGTAAAACTTCCGCCCTCGCCCTGGAGGCATTATCAGAAGCCCTCGCGGCCGAAGAACTTACAACACTGCGAGCAACAGTGGACAGAGACGACGTGATACTCGACAAGCGACCTAAATCCACCTCCTTCAAGCCAGCGGACGAGATAGTCAAATTCCAGGTCCACCCAACGGACCCTTCGAAGACAGCATCCATCGGGACACAACTGAACCCCACAATAGATGCCGCACTGCGAGAGTTCCTGCGTGAAAATTTGGACATTTTTGGGTGGCATCCTTCAGACATGCCGCGCATCCCACGCAGGCTGGCCGAACACAGCCTCAATATACTGAAAGGATACAAGCCAGTCAAGCAGACTCTTAGACGTTTCTCAGAGCCTAAGCGGCAAGCCATGGGAGAAGAGCTAGCCAAGCTACTCGAGGCCGGATTCATCAGAGATATCAAACATCTGAATTGGCTGGCAAACTTGGTAATGGTACCAAAAAAGGAAAAATCCTGGTGCTTGTGTGTCGATTTCAAAGACCTCAATAAAGCTTGCCCTAAGGATCCCTTCCCCCTCCCCCACATTGATCAAATAATCGATGCCACCGCAGGACACGACTCATTGTGTTTCCTCGACGCATACTCTGGATAACATCAAATAAAGATGGCGGAGTCTGACCAGGCTGCAACGGCCTTCATCACTCCGTACGGCCCCTTCTGTTTCAACACCATGCCCTTCGGGCTCAAAAATGACGGTGCAACCTATCAACGCATGATTCAGACATGCATGAAAAAACAAATCAGCAAGACAGTAGAGGCCTACGTAGATGACGTGGTCATTAAAACAAGACACGTCAAAACTTTAATAGATGACTTGAGGTTTACGTTCGATAATCTCGGAAGATACGACATCAAGCTCAACCCGGAGAAGTGTGTCTTCGGAGTACCCTCCAGCTCGGCTTCATTGTTTCCAATAGAGGAATTGAAGCCAATCCAGCAAAAATCCGAGCTCTGTCACAGTTGGCTATCCCAACAGACCTCAAGCAGATCTAGAAACTAACTGGATGCGTGGCTGCCTTAAGCCGCTTTATCTCCTGCTTATGAGAGAAGGCACTACCTATGTATTGCCTTCTTCAGCGCACCGAACACTTCGAGTGGACGGATGCGGCCACGGCCGGACTGGAAGAAATAAAGGCACTCTTGGCCACAAACCCCGTCCTGACCGCGACAAACATTGGTGAACCCATGCTATTAAAGATAGCCGCAACACACCAAGCTGTGAGCGTAGTGCTCGTCGTCGAACGAGAGGAAAACGGACACAAGTACCCGCTCCAAAAGTCGGTATATTACGTGTCCACTGTCCTCACTCCATGCAAATCTCGGTACCCAGACTATCAAAAGATAGTGTACGCGGTCTTCATGGTATCCCGGAAACTACGACACTACTTTCAAGAGTGTTCGATCACGGTGGCCTCCGAAGTTCCACTCAATGACATAATAAATAACCGCGACGCAACATGCTGTATTGCTAAATGGGCTATTGAGCTCCTTCCGTTTGACATAACATACAAACCACGGCGGGCCATTAATTCGCAAGTACTGGCTGACTTCGTCGCCGAATGGACAGAAGCTGCACTCCCTAAAGAGTACGGCGCATACTCAAATTGAATCATGCATTTGGACAGCTCCAAAATGCTGGCCGGATTGGGAGCGGGTGTCGTCCTGACATACTCCACCGGAGACACGGTGCAGTATGTCCTCCAAATATTATACACAGACTCCAACAATGCAGCCGAATACGAGGCTCTGTTGCGTGGTCTTCGGATGGCAGTCTTCATGGGCATCCAACGCCTCGAAGTATGCGGGGACTCGAACCTTGGAATATGTCAGGTAAATGGAGACTTTGACGCCAAGGACCCGAAAATGGCGGACTATCATAATGTCGTCCTCAAAATGTCAGCTCGGTTCAAGGGGCTCGAATTCGACCATTTGGTCAGAGAAAATAACCAAGCGGCTGATATCCTCACCTGCATTGGCGCTAAACGCGACCCCGTCCCACCTAATATCTTCCTAGAAAGGCTGTTCAAGTCATCCATAGCATGGGAAGAGGAGTCCGGCACTATCAATCCGGCTCCGAACAATACCCCAGATTCTGAACCTTCTGACGTAATAGGAGGCTCTTCCACCGAAATAACACCTTCGCCCACGAAATAATGGATGTCATCGCCCTGTGGACTGAGCCCTTCTTGGCCTACCTAAATAGGCAAGAGCTCCTAGAGGATCAAAATGAGGCACGTTGTATTGTGCGGCGCTCTAAGGCCTACAAAGTCCATGAAGGAGAGCTCTACAAGAAGAGTGCCACTGGAGTGCTCCCACGATGCATCTCCGAAGAGGAAGGGTAGCAGCTCTTAGCCGAGATCCATACCGGACTAGGCGGGCACCACGCGGCAGGCCGAGATCTCGTAAGCAAGGCCTTTCGGACAGGATTTTACTGGCCGACAGCTCGGGCGGATGCACATGACCTTGTCCAACATTGCGTTGGTTGTCAACTATTTGCCAATCAGAGCCATATGCCCCCTACCGCTCTCCAAACAATCCCCATAACTTGGCCCTTCGCGGTCTGGGGGCTGGATATGGGGGGACCCCTTAAAGGTGGAAGCCATAAGAAAAAAATACTTATTGGTCATGGTGGACAAGTTCACCAACTGGATAGAAGACAAGCCAGTTAAAACGGCCGAATCCGGACCAGTAATAGACTTCATATCGGAGGTTGTACAATGTTACGGTGTCCCCCACAGTATCATCACTAACAATGGCTCGAATTTACAACTGAGGAGATGAAAGCCTGGTGCGGCAGAATGGGCATTAAGCCTGACTACGCCTTTGTCTATCACCCCCAAACAAACGGTCAAGTCGAACGTGCAAATGGTCTTATCATGAGCGGCATCAAACCCATACTAGAGCGATCCTTGAAGGAATCAGACATGCATTGGGTCGAGGAACTCGACTCCGTACTCTGGGGGCTACGGACCACGCCGAATCTTACCACCGGATACACACCTTTTTTATGGTGTACGATGCAGAAGCAGTGCTGCCCTGCGATATAATCCATGACTCACCTCGCGTGCGCATGTACGAAGAGAAGGAAGCCAAGCTAGATCGGCATGACAACTTAGATGCTTTGGAGGAGGAACGTGATGTCGCTAAGGCACGTTCCACATTCTATCAGCAATAGGCTCGAAGGTATCAAAGCAGAGAAGTACGGGCCAAAACTTATAACATTGGCGAACTCGTTCTACGCCTACTTGAGAAGAAGAATTACAAGCTCAAACCCAAGTGGGAGGGTCCCTTCATCATTGATAAAGTTCTCACTGGAGGAGCGTATCGTCTGTGCAGTGCATCTGACAATAGACTCGAGCCGAACCCATGGAATGCGGCCAGACTCCGGAGATTCTACGCCTAGCGCCGAACCCAGTGTTTGTCTCCTTAATTCCGCATCTTCAATTATGTTCTCTTCCCCCCTTTCTTTCCCCTTTTTCCTTTTTTTATATATATACAGCCTTAAAACTGTACGGATGCCTGAGCACTCCGGCCGCATTATGCGTGCACACTATACCTGGGGGCTTCCTATTCGGAAGCTAAATATAACTACTTTAATGGCTTCTTGCCAGCCACATATGCATTTTTCTTTCCATATGTGCCTTTTCTTCACCATTATATGCATCGATATGACTTAAGTTTTGGCCATGCTGGGTTGCTTGGCTCTTGTATTTATGCCCTATGTTCCCATTAATTCGGCTAGGCCATAAGGGGAGCACCTCTGCGATTGTTACTGCCGGTTGAGCCGGATGTGTACCTCAGACTGGGTGAAGCCGAAAGCTAGCGTTCTTAAGAGAATATTCGGTCGGTGAACAAAAGATGTTCTCGTTCATAACAACGAAAATACCCAGATGTTTTGTTTCCTGCACTTCTGTTCGCAGTTTGGACATGCACATCGATGCATGCGCACCCAGAGAAAGGAACCCCTGACGGAACTATTCTCTTTGGAAGATGTTTCTTACTATCCATGTCATATAACATAACTAGTTGGGTACTTGTCTGTTCAAGCACTTATGACCCCTACGCCTGGTTTCCACGCATACCCCTGTTTTTCATAACAGTGCGGGTATTTGGATACACCCCGGACTATCGAATCTGGGGGCTGAAGCAAAAAGGTCCGCCATGACAAATGATTTTCAATCCGGCTAGGGAGTACATGAGCCCATTCAAATTACATAGTTATATAGACTGGTTGTACTCTTCCTCTATACCATCCAACAGGCTGTCTAGCTTACAATCCAGTTGGGAATACTTTGCAGCTAACGCTACTTGGTCATATACTAGACTAACGGGTATCTCTTGTCCATCTGACCCAGCCGGTCCGACTTCGGCCATATGGTTCGGGTCAGCCTTGGCGTATCGCATCTTCACCATGGCCCAAGCTTCTCCCGCACCCTGCCGGCAAGCTGATATCTTCCATAATCGAAAGCGCCACCGTGCTCCTTTGAGCATCTCTACAAGTTTGCTCATGCCTCCTGGCAGGGAAGCGGACGGCCATAAAGCCTGGGCAATACCCTGCATCACCTGCCGAGCTCATTTGTGCAGTTGTGAAAGCTCTTGCAGCATATCGCCTGTGGAACAGGGCATCTCCTCTTCAGGGCGTCCCGTCAACATACCTGCAGACATAACTCTGTCAATACGCCTCCTCGCCGAACTATACCACAGTTCGTTCAAGCACTTACTATAAATGCCGCATAGATGCCTTTGGTTCTCCTTCACGGAGTCCGTGAGCTGAGCCCGAACATCTTTCAATTCGACGCTCAGTTGGAGATTAGCATCTTGCAGCTTATTCTTCTCTTGAATAGACTGCGTCAGCACGCGTTCGCCCGCCTTGAGCTGACTTTGCAGATGCAGCTCATTATCTCCCATAGTCTCTAGATTTCCTCCGGGATTGTCTGCCGAATCTTTCATCAGATTTATAAACCATGCCGAACATACAAACTGGTAGAAGGAAATTATTACCAGAAGAAGCCTTTTTGGATCCCTCTTGTTCGGCTACATGGGCCTTCATTTGGGCCTTACACTCCTCGAGCTCTTGAGACAACTGGGCATTCTTCTCTACAAGAGTCTATGCATTTAATGATCCTTAAATCAGTTGTGCCAACTGTTTCAAGTCTCAGGGGCTACTACTACACATACTTATTAAATTTTCTTACCCGTATATCCTTCACATACTGGTCCGTTGCTCTGGAAAGTCAATCTTGAGCAGCGCAGATATAGGCGTGTCCGGAATTGAAGGCATTGAACGCCTCTTCAGGAAAAAAAATACCACCACGGAGTACGGCCCGTCGGCGCCGGTGATTCATGGCGCTCTCAACTTCTGAATTTGTGGCGGAAAGCATATCCGTATCCTCCGCAGGAGGACAGTTTGGCACTGTCCCCACCTCAGCCTCCACCCGTGAATCTGGTCCAGGAATCCGGATGCTGGACGTGTGGCCGGTAGGGGCCCTGGGCATAGTCCGACGATTCCTGTTAGGATGTAATTAAAGCTGTCACGCCTCGACAAAAAGACCAAATAAAGCATGGGGCAAGTTTGATGAGTACATCTGCACCTGTGTATCGCTCCTTACCACCTTCCTTTTAAGCCTACCTTGTCTAGGTGCCTCTTGCTGAGAAGCCCCCGCGGGTTCCACAAGACATCCTGACTACCATTTCTATAAAAGTACGGCATGTGAGCTTAAGGTACGGCAAAACGAAGGAATTCTTTCGGGAGGTTGGAACCCCGACATTACTTACGTGCGACACGGGAAGCAGTCCGGGATAATCCGTGATGATGGCCACTAAAGACCCGCCACTACTTGCCTGATAGAAAGTCACGTCGACGAATTCCATGGATATGTCTGGATCTTCTTCAAGTCCGGGGTCGAGAGCCCAGCCGGGATCCTCTGGTTGTGGAGAGGGGCTATTGAACTCTTTCACGACCTTCCTTAGTTCTTGTTTTGTAACGACAAGGTAAATAATTGCGACAAAGAAGGTGAGAATGAACAGAGTCGAGTAAAAGATGACAACTTACCAAGCTTCCGGGGTTGTACATGGAAAATCCATCCCGCGGTTTAATGCAGAGGAACTCCTCTTCTTCTCCTTTGTACAATTCAAACAGTATCCTCGCCAAAGATGTGGCGGAGTCTGGACCTTTCTGACTGCAGCAGGAGGCATCGTCTTCTCCATTGAAGTGCCACATGGGTTTTCCCCTATATTGAAGTGGCTGCACTCCCCGTATTACGCTTATTGACATAACTTCGATTATTGTCAATCCTGATTTGGCCAGGGTTTGTATCCGGCTCATCAGATAAAAGACTTCCCTGTTATCTTCCTCCTGGGGGCTCCGAGGGCGCCAGCTTTGGTGTTTCTTAAGCGGAGTATTCGTAAACTCAGGAAGGCCTATCCGGACTGGGTCCGGAAGGGGAATGTCGTAAACATAAAACCACTCCGAGGGCCAGTCTTCGTATGCCTTCTTCCGAGTACCAGGCAGGTATCCGATCTGGGCGATGCGCCATATTTCGGCTCCGCCCACTTGATATATGGATCCCTCCTGATTGCGGGGACGAGGCAAAATAACCTCTTCCATAACTCGAAATGAGCTTCACAGCCCAGGAACAGCTCACAGAGAGCAACATAACCCGCGATGTGC
>NC_057798.1:621477483-621519958 GCF_018294505.1 Triticum aestivum
TGGAGTGGAGGGGGATGGGGGGACAGGGGTTTGGGGAATATTATTGGCTAGTTGGCCGAAGGACGGTTGAATCGGATTTGGGGGGAATTTTTGGGTGGGGGGGGGGGAGGATTTCGTGCGTTGGGCAGGGGGAGTTTGGCGCATGGTCGATTTCTCCAAGTGCAGTCCCACGTGCCAGTGAAGAGGCAAGCTGAAGCGCGTTCCGTTTGCGTGAGCCGTGTGCAGGACCGAACGTGTATGGGGTGCAATGTGACCGCGACAGGAGTGTTGTGAGTGTACCGCCTTTTTTCCTTTTAAACTAGGTGCTTCGCCCCCTCAAAAAAAATTGTTGCTTCGCGCAATCCATCGATACTACTACTAGTAATCTAGTAATCCAGACTAAAATTGCGTTGTTGGGTTTTTTAGGATGAGTAATGCTACACCTACATAATCCCAGTTACATAATTAACGTAATGTGAAATGTGTGAGCTGTTGATTGTAGATTGGGGGAGGGAGGGGCCCACCACCATGAAAATCAGGGGAGGAGAGAGAGAGGCAATTTACGTTAACCCTTTCGTAGGTTCCCTTAGATGTAGAAAGATGTGAAATGCGTGAATGTGTAGTGGACGTACTATTGGAGTGCCTAAGATAAATTGTGTATGTATAGACCATATGTGTTTATTTTACTTCGCATGTTAGATTTTTCTCGGTTCAATAAAAAGCAGAGTTGGTGATGATGGTGTGCCTATCATCGTGCAATATAGGTCATCCAATCAATATCTAATGGATAGGAAGGAAACTATGATAATTTACCCGCACTCCTCTCCACATTTGCAGATAAGGCTTTCCCTCATTCATCCTTTTCTCCCACGAGATCTTGATCTTCCGTGCAACGCACGGGCATCTTGCTAGTACTCCTACAATATACTATATTATTCTGAAAGTTCATATACACCGCCCGAGATTAATGCAAACACAGCAGATTTTCATTACATTTCGAACTTTTATAGGATAGAAAAATAAAAGAAACCCGACCCTAAACCTATTCTACGGCAGCGACCGATGTCCTCCATCTGTGATCTCTATGTACGGGGCCCGGGTTCAAGACCCGTGAAGTGAAGGTGCGGTCTCCGACGAGGAAGAGTAGAACACGGGATACGGACCGGCCAGTTGGCACACCAAGCCCTGTCACCTCCCATGCCCTACTCATCCTTGGAGCAGTCCCCGACCTCGGCGGTGTCAGACATTGGACGGTGGCAAGTAGGATGCGTGGCTGACGGTGCTCCCGTCGTCGGCCGCTAGCGTGGCCACTGCTTGTGTGCTCGAATCCGCGTCCGGCTATGCCGCTATTGCGTCGCGAGAGGCGACTTGAGCGAGGGTGGCGACCTCGAGCTTCATCCCTGAACACAAGCTCTCCCACAGAGCGTTCACCCTTGCGGTCATGGCGGATGTGGTGCCAGGTAGGAGGACGATGCGCTATGGTGTGGAGGTTAGCTGGATGTTGCCACTTTAAGTAGCGCATTCCGGTGAGGCCAAGCGTCCGAGTGCGTCATTAAGTTGCCGGAGTTGGTTCCTCGGGCACCGAACCTCTTAACGACGACATACGAACGGACAACATGAATGCGGGCAGCTGGGGCCGGCTGGAAACGCATCGCACGATGGTGCGAGGGACGAGGGTTTTGGTGTGCCAGGGTAGTCAGTGCGGTCGTGGCAATGTTGGAGATGCCCTTTGCTCACATGTGATCCCCGCATATCATTGAAAAAGCAAGATGACCCGGCATGGTCTCAAGTCCTGAGGATGTAGTTGGCGGCGCTACACCACTCCGCGGATGCATCGCAGCGCCCCATGCATCCTCGACAAGCTGGGTGTTGGGGTGTGTTTGGATTGTGGCCAAAGTGCACCTTACCAAAATTTTGGTCATGACCCAAAGAATGGTCTTTGTTTGGATGGTTGCCATTTTTTTGCATGCCAATGAACTCTAGCCAACTCTACTTCATTTTTCCTGCCAATGTCACTCAAAATCATGTGCAACCAATACCTCAACCAAAATATTGGCTACCCAATGCTTTGATGGGGCAACCTTGGGCACAAACCAAACATACTGTTGGTCGTGCCACAGCACTAACGCCACCTTCGGCACACTGAAACCGACCGTGTCTAGCGATGATATGAGCGTGTCGCTTAGTGCGGTCTCCGTGTCCAAAGGCGGTGCTGGAGCTATGTCAGGTTGTTGGCCCCAAGGACCCACATGAATGGTTGTTGGTGGCGAGGAGGTTGTGGGCCAGCTCCTCCATTGGACTAGTCTGCGCAACATCGTCCCGACGGGTGTGCCCCACATGTCGGTTTCCCTGTTTTCCCGGCCATATTCGAACGTGAGTGCTCCGCGTTGCGCATTAGGCCTTTCACTATGTAGGCCAAGCGAGACAACTTATTGTTTATTTGAGCCGTTCAAGTATAATCATGTGGTGTTTGCTTATTTCTCATTCCTCTCCAACCCTCTTCTCCATCGATCATGTCACCCTCCGGTCGAGTCCATCCTCACGCATGCCTCATTTGAACATTCCGCTGAGTATCATTCGCATGTACCCACCCTAGTCTTCTTTCAATCGATCTCTAGAGCCCGAGATGAAATCAAGAGAGAACAAGTGGGGGCACGTGATACCTAAGGCGGATTCAAAATTTTGGTAACAACATTTGTACTCCCTCCTTCCATTTATATAGGGCCTATGTGGAGGAGAGAGATGTGAAAAAGTAAGGGGAGTGAGCTCTCATGCAAGAGCCTTAGCTATATACGCATTCCTAGTTAAATAGTACAATAAATATGAAGAAAGAGATAGAGAAGAGATGGAAAAAAGTACTAATACAATAGCCAACCTTTTATTTGCGGGAAATAGCCAACCTTATAGCCCACACTACCATATGAGTGCATATAATAGATGATGGCTATAGATGACATGGCAGTCCCTCATAGACATCGACTGGCTATATTATTAACCATCCTCTAATGCGTTTTTAAAACCGCATTTGACTATTGACAAGATTAATAGTACATGAGATGTACAATGTGAAAATTATATCATTGGAAACTCCTTTCACATACGAATTTGACCGTATGCTTCGTGTAAGTTGCATGTAATATATTATTACTCTAACATTTGGTCAAAGTTAGCCTCGAAAAATGCATTAGGCCAGGTACAGTAAATGGAAGGAGGGAGTAGTAGTGGAAGTGGATCCTCTGACGTAGGTATCCCTGCCTTACCCTCCCTTTCGGTCACTTACTGGCGGACCCCATGCTTGCTAGTCCCCGCATGTTAGTTACTCAGTGGGTTCGGCCATGTTAGGGGATCCTCATCCATAGTATACTCCCTCTGTTTTTATTTACTCCGCATAAAACGGAGGGAGTGGTAGTATAATAAATGACGCGGGCGGTGGAGGGGGAGGGATGTCGGTTTGCTCTCAACTGCGGTCCCACAAGCGAGCGAAAACGCAAGATGAAGCACGTTCCATTCGGTGAGCGACATGGAGGGTCCAGCGTGCCGGGCTGCAATGCGAACGCGACAATAGCAATGTACAGTCAAGACCGATTGACCGGTCATCACCGGGACCCCTATTAACACCAGAACCTTCGCTGCTTGGCCTACGCCAGCCACTGCCCTAAAACCACACCTAATCTCCAGCCCATTCCCCCACCTTTCGATCCCCTAGCCCGCATCAAGCGTCCCCTAGTTCGTCGGAAAGCCATGGTGCACCGCAAGCTCACTTACTACAAGATGCTGATGCCAGAGCGCCACATAGAAATCGCGGCGGCGGTCGGTGCCATAGACCTCCGTTCCCAAGCTTTCTTTGCGGCGGGCCAATCCCTGAGTTCTCTGGAGCCAAGCTACGAGGAGGAGGAAGCCGATCCAATGTTCATGGCGGAGGTAGCGGCGCAGAAGGCCCCCGATGGGTATGAGATGATGGAAGTCGACTTCGTGCTGGCATCCGAGTCCCCCAAGGTGCAGGCGGACCAATGGTTCAACATGGCAATACTAAAGGAGGACCAGAAGGCAGAGGCTCAACTCAACGCGGAGTGCACGCATACCGCTGCCATCTAGGCTCTCCTGCAGGCGGAATCGGATGTCGTGGATGTGAACCGGGCGGCGGAGGCTCAACTTGAGGTGGAGCGCGCGGATGCCGCTGCCATCGAGGCCCTCTTGCAGGTGGAACCAGACGTACTGGACTTGAACCGGGCGGCATAGGCTCGACTCCACGCAGAGCGCGTGGATGCCGCTCTCATCGAAGCCCTCCTGCAGGTGGAACCCGACATCCTAGACTTCAACCGGGGGGCGGAGGCTTGACTCAACGCGGAGCGTGCAGATGCCGCTGCCATCAACGCCCTCCTGTAGGAGGAACCGGACGTCCTCGACTTGAACCGGGCTATGCTCTCGTCCGTGCAGAGCGCCCGCATGCTTCGCGTGAACGAGTAGCTGGAGGCCGAGGATAGCCACGGTGTGGAGACACACGTCGGTAGCTACAGCTAGTACACGACGGCAACCAAAGACGACATGGCCATCTCATTCCGCGAGTTGTGATAGTTTTTATTTATGTTGTTTTTATGGATCTTTTGCTTTGTAAAAACAAATATTTGTTATGCAAGTCGCCTGACTTGGGTCAGTCTACCATTTTAGGCGGTTCGATGAAGATCCTACATCTCCTAACCCTTCTTTCCTTCTTCCTCACCTCTTCTTCTTCCCCAACAGACCACCGCATGGGCCGTACGGATACTCCCCAACATGCGGTTGGATAAACATACTCTATGAACGAAAATTATGTGTCTGCGATAGGATGGATGAGTTTGGTTTGTTCACATGCGACAGCACGTGTCAGTGAGGGTGCATTCCCTTGGTTGGCTTTGCGGTGCGCAGGAGCGACTGTGTGAGGGTGCGGTGCGACCGCGGCGTGCAGGAGCGACCGTGTGAGGGTGCAGTGCGACCGCGACAGCCGTGCGCAAGTGTACCTCCTTCTCATTTTGAAAACTTTAGTCAAGCTTGGCAAAAATGTGTGGCGAAGTTTGGCAATGCAAGGCCTAGACCCAAACAGGATAAGTGCGTACTTACTAGGAGTACTAGTGTTAAAAAAGAAAGGCGTGGTTTTCCTTCGCTGGATTTAATCGTTAAAAATCCTCATTTCGCGTGTCAATTAATGTGTATTTGTTTCTCCAAAGACCAAAGAGCTAACCATCTCACTCCTCATCGCTTGATTAATGCAGCACCATGCAAACCAACCTTCTCACTTCCACATGCATGAAGGGGATATTAATGTCCTTGGTTGCTAATACGAGGCAAACCCCATCAATTTTGCCTCGATTAGTGTTAGTGGCCTTTTGCAAATTGTAATTTTGATATACTGGCCTTGTGTATAAAAAATGGAGGTAGTAACTATATTTGACTTCCTTCCCCATTGCGGTGACGTCGACGGTATCTTTTTTTTTGGTTTGGCGAAGTGCGTTCGACGGAGAACACCATTGAGGGAGACCATGGTAAGTCGTTCGTAAGTGCCGCCTGCAAGCCGAGACAACCACCTTATTTGCATCCAGGAAGTCCGTTGAACCAAAGGACTAGTACTACTAGGAGTACACAATAGCATCGTCCGTCCATCTTAGTGCGGTGAGATGGTTTCTCGAAGAAGATGATGGAGAAGCGGAGTCAGCGAAGATTGAAATGATGGTTGCTCCGTCTGTGCTTTTGTGATTTGATGCCTCACTGCTTTGTGATTTGTGATAGAAGGGACAGGGGAGTAGACTCTATGCTCTATATTGTACTACATGCGTCCAAGCATGGGAGAAAGAGGAGAGACGTTGCATTTTTCTATTCCTTCAATCAATCAATCAGGGAGCTTCGGTTCCATCTTTTTGGCTTTGGCAACACCGCCCACAATGGTTCCCACGATACCAAAACATTTGGCTACACATTGTGGATGCCCTGAACCATACCACTTGGTTTTGCTCCTGTGTGCTATCTATACAAATCTCAGTTATATTGATCTAAAAAATTATAGAATCAAGATTAGTAAAAAGGAGGTGACTTTGCAGTGCAGATGCCGGGGGAGGTTTCTTATTTTTAGAGGACGTTTTCCTCGCGGTTTTCTAACATGCGGTCCCACGTGTCAGTGCTTTACCAAGCCGATCCGCATCCCACATGAGGCAGAACAACGGCAGAAGCAACACGTGGTTAAGTTGAAGAAGATGAGGGATAAGCGGATTCAGCAACGAGTGAAATGATGGTTTCTTCATCCCTCCAACTTCTTTTTTTAGCATTATTACTTCGTCCCTCCAACTTAACTGTGGGAAAGGTGCAGCTTTGTGATTTCACGCCTCATTGCTCATTACTACGCCGGCGCCGTGACTGGGGTGCTTCACCCCGGCTACTCTGCACTATATTCCGGTATGGCACGTGGACCCGGTAGCTTGATGTCCCACATGTCAGCGAAAGGGACTAGAAGATTTATGAAAGCGAGCACTCCACTCTTACGACGGAGGAGTACACGACACGACGGCCCAGTGAACTGTCACTTGTACTGTATAGTACTATAGTTTTTCTGTTTCGCACGATCCATCGATACAAACCTGGTGAAATAGGAAAGGGTAGGATTGTTCCCGCGCGGTAGATGATACTGGCCATACATTTCAAAGGCAAATTTGAATATGCAAACTGAATAATTAACAATATGATATCTAGTAAAACTAAAAACACATATGATTTATTGTGTTAGAGTGTAGTAGTAATGTTGTATGGCATAGTTGTTAGATGTAACATGCGAGAACGTGTAGAGATGTAGTTTTGGAGGGCCTACAGAGAGAAAAGTGTAATATGGTCACCGAACTTCAGAATAAGCTGATTATGATCACTATATACATTTTGTGGTGATTATACGGTCACTTGCTCACGGTTCAGCATCATATTGCACTCTGTTGACCGGCCAAATAGTCTGCATGGTGCCATGTTGACTAGTTAAATTGACCATGTTCCTTGTGGGTCCCACCTGTCAGTTCGCATAGGGAAAAGGTCAGATAAACATAAATTTGCGCAGGCGCAACAAGACTCCAACCCACGCACGGGAATCACCTGGTTGTGTATGTGTCTATCAGGGCCTTATGTGTGCGCATGCACGTGTAGGTTGAGCACTTGAGCGTGAGAGTTTGTGCTGGTCGTGCGGTGTACTCGTGTGTGCATGCATGCATGCGTGTGTGCGTGCGAGTATTGCGTGTGTGCGTGGTTGTGCATGTACATGTGAGTGTTGCATGTGTGCGTGGGTGCATGTGTTTGTGTGAGTGTTGTGTGCATGCAGTTCGTGTGCATGCGTGCCTGTGTGTATAATCACCTCACCAGCTCCTGTGTGTTAAAACAGACGGCTCAGCATACCAATACAAGGCCACCTTGTCCGCTGTGCCCGCGGTCATGACTTCGAACCACCATCCAAAATTTTTTTTGTCGTTTGTTTTCATTCTTACTAGCAAGATGCCCGTGCGTTGCACGTAACATCAAGATGCATTTGTATGACTAGTTTATCTTGTGAGAGAAAAGGATGAATGAGGGAAGGCCTTATTTGCAAATGTGGAGAGGTGTGTGGGTACCTTTTTGCAAAATTGCCATAGTTCCTTTCCTATCCGTCAGATATAAATTGCACGGCCTATATTGCAGGATGGCATGCACACCATCATCAGCAACTCTGTTTTTTATAAGAGTGTATTTTATGTATTTTATAAGAGTGTAGATGTAGAGTAGATACAAGCCGACAGGTGGGCACCATGGTAATGAGATAATGTGATGCAACACTAGAGGTGCCACATGGAGCGTTTAACTGGTCAACTAGTCATGTCATGAGCAAATACAGAGTTGTACGGTGAGCCCGTGACTGTATAATAACCACTAAACGTAAATGGTGACCATAATGAGTGGATTGTGAAGTCCAATGTATATCATGCTTTCGCTTCAAATACAATGATCGTCATTGCATATATCGCGAGAGAAAGATGAAACATGCGTGAATTTTCTGGGGGCTTACTTTTAGAGGACCTGGAGACAGTTTTGTGTGCATACGTGTAAGGGGCGTACAGGGGGGGTATGCGATGGAGACAGAGATGCTCTTCATTTCTCTTTATTATGATTAACTTTGTATATAGTATAAAAATATACAAATTCACAGTGCGGAATAAATATCATTGTGGGCACCATGCAATGCAAATTAGCATTCGTACTCCTCCATATAACTTTGTAATGTTGTATATATGTAGAAACTCTAAAGTAATTTTTTTGGCCACACTTTATTCAAAAGGAATGTTGTATGCGAAATAAACATGAAGAGAGGGCTTTTTAGATCAATGGGGTACGTGATATAACATGTGTGAATGTGTAGTTGATGCATTTGGCGAGGCCTAGAGAGGTATGTGTGTGTAGTATGTATTTGAGAGAGGCATGGATAGAGGGGACGACGGGGTGGGGGGGGTGGGTGAGAGAGATAACACGAGAAATGAGAGTGGTCTAGAGAGAGATAGAGATGAATATGATGTCACGACGAGAGATTCCATCCATTCCCTTGAGTGTGTATATGCAAGGGGGGAGGGAATAGAGGCAGCAGGAGAATTTTTTGTGTGTGTGGTGTTTGTGTTGGTATGTGTGGGTGTGAGAAAATAATGAGACGTGGGGGAAGAGGGTGTGTCACCGCGTGAGGTCCGGTGGGTCGAGGTGAGGCCCTTCGTTCGGTTCCGTCCTGCGCCACATTGGTCGGCCCGTGAGGCATTTAGGAAGGCCCAAGGATGACTAGTCGTACAAGACAAAGATAGCAGAATTGTGAAGGACTCTATGTCCACTGACAAAGCCAGCTAGGATTTGTAACCCTAGGTTCTCGGACTAAGGTAACCCCTTTATCTCTGATATTACTATTCATCCAACCTAACTTTGAGGGGCGTCCTACATAATGCTCTGCTAGAATCATACTCGTCGATTAGGAAGAGAGGTGTGAGACAATGCGTGAGAGATAGGCCTAAAGATAATGTGCATACATGAGACACGTAGGCAGGTCCATGTATATAGAAAGGGTCGATGGGGATTGTGCGTGTGTATGCTTGCGAGAGGAAGAGTGCTTGTGATAAAGGTTAGTGAAAACAGTTGTAAATGGTTATGAGAGGGAGGGAGGGTTATATCTAGAGCATGTGTGCGAGAAAGACACCTCGGGAGAGAGTGTGTGAGCATGTGTGAGAGACCACCGATGGAGAGTGAAACTACACTTAAAAGACTGTTGTACACATTGATTAAAGATATAAATTGTATCCAAATATTAGGATGGGATCATGATATTTGCAATTCGCGTAAGGAGTGGTCCTTGATCCATCAAACATCTAGATTCTATCAAATTTGAGCATGCCTATGTTATTATTCGACACAATTGATCCACATAGTTAGTATTTTGAACTCCAGACAATGCATCGCTTTAGCAATCGAATATAAACATGAGTATAGTTCATGTTGTGTGTGTAAAGCACATTATACATACGAAAGTTACACAATGAACATTATAAATAGCTACCTATGAACTAGCATACATTTGAATTCAACTTAAGGTGGTTTAAAAAAATCGAATTCAACATGAAGTCCATTCAATTATTTGAATTTGATATCATGGAATTTTTAAATCATACCTAAATTATGGGGCACCAATCTTTGCTCTGATTTTGTACATAATAGCATATGTAGTCATGTAATAAATACATTCAAATTTAGCTCCTCCATTCCAAAATAATCGTAGTTATGGGATTTTCAAGTGTCAAAATTTCAAAAAGAAGCGGATAATTTAATGAGGTTTTCAAACATACGAGGTCAAATATAACGTTGTCTATTTAGGTCAATACTCATAGTTCAAGAGTACTCTAAACGTGAATGCTTGTGTTTCAAAAGATCGAACGAAGCGCCAAAAGAGCCTCTACTCGCCCGAAACCATGTGAGACCAATGTTTGGTAGTACAAGGAAATTACTTTTCTAATAACTCCGACCTGTGAAACCTACCGGCCCGACGTCCAAAGGTCTAAACCGGGGTAGGTTTGTAGCTTCATCTAGACGCCACGCAACCGCCTCCAAAAAACATTCATACACAATGGACGCCTAAGCACACATGTGTGCGGCCGAAATCGCTCCCGCCCACTTTTTGGGACACCTAGGATTACCATCCTACCCCCGACTCACAGTAGGTCCGAAATTTAAGAGGGGGGCAAAGTTTGTACTTTCCCCAAATTTCAAACAAGCGCATCCCATCTTTCGTTCAAAAAAACCAAAAACAAGCGTGTCCCAGACCGAAACATGGTTCCCCCCATGTCCCCCCTGACCACCCATCTGATACCCCATTCATACTCCGTTGGCACCAAAACTACCTCTCCACCAGCTGTGAAACCCCGGCGTCCTCCGTCCGCCACCCCATCCCACCCATCAACCGCCGCCCTCCTCCATCACACCGGAGCCGATACCCCGACATCGTCGTCCACCGCAACCTCAACCACAACGCCCTCCAGGCTAGTAGTTGAAGTCGAGGCCGAGCCGTCCGTACCCGAGCCAGTTCAACCACGCCGTCCTGCGCCTCACCGTTGCCGCTCCAACTTCGCCACCGTCCACCGCACCGGAGTTGTTCCTGCTACGCCATCCTTCGTTGCCTTGGATCTGCTTCCCCTCCGCTGATATACGGCCATGGCAAAACAGTCAACAATTTGGCCATGGGTTTGTCCATGGATCCACGGCTCTCCAAAATATCGGTTCCCCTGGGAAAAACAAGAAGATCGCCGCGACATATCGACACCACACTAGCAACCGATAAGGGTACTCCTCTTCCCTTATTCCTGCAAATATTATGTGTCTGCTTGCATGGTATTCATCCCACAGAAAGACACTAGTTGTCCGCTTCTTCTTCATACTAGATGTTCCTAGTAACTCGTGATGCACAAGGTTTCTCCTCATATACTATTTTACCTTAGCTAGAGGTCCGTCGCCCCCCTAAATTTCAATTTCTGGCCAGTTGATTCCCAATTAATGGAAGCATTCCCCGGTGTAACAGGCGCTAGTACGCCTATTACATCGGGGAAGCAGCGCCTTGGTGTTTATATTAGGGGCGTGTGCAGCCTAGAGCTATTGGCGCAAGATCTGGAGGTTGGACGGGATTAAAGGGATGGCCTAGGGGCGCTGCCAAGCACGGCGGTGGTGTGAGGTCGAGGGGAGGGCGGGGCGGCGGAGGCAGGGGTCTGGGCCGGTGGTCGCCGGCGGTTCGAGAAAGATCGTCAACAGTGACTGGCGGGAGGTAGACGAAGGCCATCTGCCCGTTCCTTATAGATCGGATGGTTCATTAAAAAAATCGACTGACCTATTTATTTTCAGTCGACTGTTATCTTAGATATGACCACATGTGGTGGTGTGCTGGAGGAGTACCTGCATTTCCTGTGCTCATATATTACAAAATCATACGGAGTATAATCTAATTTTGTTTGCCATGCAATGTTGTAGAGCTATCATATGTCTCCTGTCATTTATTTTTCAGCCACCTGCTATCTGCTACTTTTACAGTGCACTAGTTCTGCACACACTTCACCCATAGTCTCACTATTGTGTTTTTATGCAAGGGTATTTCAGAGTCTGCCTCGAGAGAAGTAAAAAAGATAAGAGAGAAGTTGAGCCAGCTTTCTTCACAGTTAGGCACGACACGTTACAGCTCTATAAAGGGTGCAGTGTCAGCAGATGGAGACGGTAAACGTAGCTCTAGAGTTGATGACCTCGCTCGCAATGAACCACCATCCCAGGTGCTTGCTTTAACTTCGCGATATCATATGTGGTTGCATGTTCCATATGGTGTCTAGCTTCTATTCGAAAGGCCGAAGTTGGTCTTTGGGGCTGTTTGGTTCTAGGCCTAGCATTGCCACACTTTGCCACATATTTTTGCCAAGCTTGCCTAAGGTTAGTTCATCAAAATGAAAGCCACAAGTTGGCAAGCCTAAGGGAATCTTGCCACATTTTTTGTGTGTATGCCACGTGGGGTCCAAGTGTGGCTTTCCTAAGGTGTGGCTTGAACCAAACACTCACCTAAGTTAGTCAAACTTGCCTATCTTTAGGTGTGGCAACATTTGGCAAAGTTAGTCACAAACCAAACAGCCCCAGAATACAAATAGCTAATCAGGGCACTGGCCGAGCCAGTGACATGCCCAGCAAAGATAGGCATCACCTGGAAGCCAACTAAAAAGCTGCGATGGTGGCAAAGCAGCCCGCCTCCCACCAGGCTCTTAGGTCCTAGATGATCATGCTCACCACTCCAGCCGGATGTCTAGCTTGTATTGCTTCCAATTTGGTAAAATTGCATCTGCTTAGCTTACACATCATACCTTTGAATATGACATGCCTTTCTATTTTTGGTACATACTAGTACATCTGTGTATTAACCATGTTCTTGCATCAAACTAATGTTCTTGTGTATCCCTCATCAATCACGTATGATGAGGCAGGCAGGCAAGGGGACTACTCCTCATTTAAAGAATGCAGCGTCAGCCTCCCGACATGATTCTCAAGAAATAGAAATGCTAGATGAAGATAGTGAACGTAGCTCTATAGTTGATTACAGCATTTCCCCTACACTAGCATCGCAGTTGCTTGCTCTAACTTGGCAGCGTGATATGTGGTTGCATGTTGCATATGGTGTCTAGATTGTAATTCTTCCAATCTGGTTAAACTGCATGTGCTAGTCTGCTTAGCTTATACATTATACCTATTAATGTGACATGCCTTCTTGTATTTAGTACATAGTACATCTGTCTATTAAGCATGTCCTTACATAAAACTATTGTTTTTTTGTATCCCGCATCAATCAATATGACGAGACACCTTTAGTATATGCAGTGCGATATTAGTTGCATCTTTCATATGATTTATAGCATGCCCTGCTTCTAATTTGTTGAAATTCCATTTATGATGGGACGCTTTTAACTTGGCAGAGTCATATTGGTTGCATCTTTCATGTGGTGTCTAGCTTGCATTGCTTCTTATTTTTTGGAATGGTTTCTGCTTAGTTTACACAAACAGTTGTGAACATGCTATGTCGTCCTGTTTTTTGTACATATTCCATCCTGGTATCATGTGTTTTCCTTACATCAAAGTAGTGATTGTCAGTATCATGCATGAATGAGTTCTGAAGAGAGAATTTTATTGCTTTTCCTTGTCGGTTTTACTTGACAATTCAAAATCAATAAAGCGGAAGGAAGTTAGCAAGGCAGCGGATAAAGGTGCTCCTTCTGAATGGAGGGCCTCTACAGTTTCGACTCCTCCACACCCCCAAGATGATTTCTAAGACAACACATGCATAGACACTCAACAAAGTTGTGTTTATGATGAGCACGTCTCCCCTAGTGCACCATCACCGGTGCTCCCCCTAACTTGGCACTGTTATATGTGGTTGCATGTTATGTGTGATGTCTAGCTTGTATTGCTTCTAATTTTTTTGAATTCCATCTGCTTACTTCACACATTATACTTGAATAAGACACGTGTTCCTGTTTCTAGAACATACAATATCCGTCTATCACACCATGTTCTTACATCAAATTACTACTGTTGTGTAACCTGCAACAATCACTTATCATAAGACATGTTTGACTTTGGAGTGTGATATAGGTTACATCTCGCATTCTTTTCTAGCTTGTACTATTAATTTGTTGAAATGGCACTTATGACGAGACAGTTTTAACTTGGTGGAGTGATATTCGTTGCATCTTTCATATGGTGTCTAGCTTTCATTGCTTATAATTTGTTGAAATGCCTTCTCCTTAGTTTACACATCATAAGCTGTGAATATGCAATGTTGTGAATATGCAATGGCACTAATGATGAGAGACCTCTAACATGGTAGTGTGATGTTGTTTGGATCTTTCATATGATTTATTTCTTGTACTACTTCACATTTGTTTAAATGCCATTTATGATGAGACAATGTTAACTTGGCACAGCAATATTTGTAGCATCTTTCATATGGTGTCTACCTTCCATTGCATTTCTTCTAATTTGGTGAAACGTCTTCTTCTTAGTTTACACATCATAGTTCTGACTATCTCTTCCGTCCTGTTTTTCATACATATTACATCCTCCTATCATGTGCTTGTCTAACATCAAAGTTCAGTTTGTCTGCATCATGCATCAATTTGTTCTGAAGAACTAAATTGTTATTTGTTTTTATTGTTGGCTTGACTTAACATGGCACAGAGAAAGGGGAAGAAACATAGAATGGCAGGGAATGAGAAGAGGATGAATCCTGCAGATTCTGCTGGTACTGATGGTGCAATAGAAGGTCAAAGTCCAGCGGAAAATTCTACAAACACGGCATCCCATGCTACACGAGCTGCAAAAAATACAAACAGAAACAAATAGCTACCACCAAACAAGCAGAGACAGCCCTAGTTCTTGCAACACCTACCACAGTACTACCAGTTGCACGAGTTACTCGTGCGTCAACTGAGCTAGCAGCACGTTCCCAAGCTCCCTTGCCACCTAACACTACTTCCCAAGAACTCTTGACACAAGATGAGTTGGCAATATCACATGAACCTTGTGAGCTTCAATAGCAAGAAGGTAGTTGCTGGAGTCAATTTACAGTTGCATGCTTCTTTATATGTAGTCTCACGATTTGATGTATAGTAACACTTCCTATGTTCGTTGTTGGACTAGCACCTAGGCGTAAGAGGAAACAAACATCAGGGATAATGCTTGATAGGTTAACTAAATCTAGAGGAGGAAGAATGGAGATCCGTTTTGAGGCAGGTTTAAAAAGGCCACGTGATGCTACAGAGTCA
The DNA here is from genome assembly GCF_018294505.1 of Triticum aestivum. Classification (NCBI taxonomy): domain Eukaryota; kingdom Viridiplantae; phylum Streptophyta; class Magnoliopsida; order Poales; family Poaceae; genus Triticum; species Triticum aestivum. The sequence continues at coordinate 621,492,306 of NC_057798.1, forward strand.
GCCAAGTTAGTATCAGAGGCTTCGGTTGCTGTTAGGTGTCATGCACGTATCCTCCCAACATGGATATAGTACAGGAATGACAAAGACGAAACCCAGTTAAACACCTTCCTCGACCATTTAATTGTTAGTATGGTTATGTATGTAAACTAGTAATATCGTCTTGCTGTGTCCCATACTTTCTAGGTTGCTGATAATGAGACTCCCATAATTTTCAACATGTGAGGTTCAAGTTGGATAGCCAAGATAATGCAACCAGACAAGCTTGCACCCATGTTTTCGAGTCTGCTCTGCTACAGTATCGGTATAACTTGAGGAAAACTCACTTTGAAGGCAAGGCTAACAGTGAACTTACCCAAACATCTCCAGTGGAAAATATATCAGATGAAGACTGGAGGGGCCTTGTTAAACACTGGTCTGATCCGAAGTATTAGGTACATTATATATATGTGATCAAATCACATGTTGAAGTCCTATTTACGCATGTGCCACACAAATCTATATTCTCGTAGGTGAACTATTCAAAGAACAAGGCCAAACGTATGAAAGTGTAATTCCAACAGACGACAGGATCTCGTAGCTATATTGCACACTGTGAGGCTCTTGTAATTAGCTGCTATTTCACTCTTTTTGTTGTACCATATTATCAGATCTATATTGACTTGTTCGAAATTCAGAGGAAAGCCCGCAAGGACCAAAAAGTACCTGAACCAAATGTTGTGGAAATCTTCAAGGACTGTCACACCAGCAAGAAGAAGGGCATGACTACACCAGTCAAAGCCGCTGTTCTAAGTCATTAATCCTCATGCCTTTTAACTACTACTTACTCTGACTTGTGCCTTGAACTGCATGGTTTGCAGCCAATGTCTATTACTCTTTTCAATTTTATACACAATTGTCTTAGAGTATCATTGCACCTTACAAGGTTTAAAAGAGAGGAGTGATGTTCCTTTGATCTTGACCCGTAATCTAGTTCCGTGCTGGACTTGCCCACACAATGTTACAATTGCATGTTTGTTTGTTCTTAGTTGTTTTGTGATATGAATGATGTCATACTATGCTTACCGTATTATAAACTTCATCTGTTTATCCTTAGCCCTCAATACAATGTGAAGAAATGGACAATACATTAGCGATGGTACATGGTCATATGTTTGGAACCTGGTTTTATTATGTACTTTGCAATAAAATACAACTAATATTTTACATGGGTTCACCAGAATAAGTTCTGTATATAGACCAAAGCTATTTTGTTTGGTTTTGCTGCCTCCTTAACATCTTCTGTTCTGGTACTACTACTGTAAAAACTCAACTTTTCAGCGAGCTATGGAAAAAGTGGTGGAACCGCCACCTTCTGAAGGTGGCGAGGCAACTATAACCGCAATGTCAGTTATTGCTGCAGTGGGTCAGTACATGTCCACTAATAGTGCCAAGAGCACGTTCCTGTGTAATACTGGGTTGGTTGTTAAGGCAATCTCGTCCAAACTGCCTCATGATCAAGATATGCAAGCTCAAAGCAATGTTGTATCTGCGCTCCAGACACAAGTCCATTCCCTAACAGAGATCCTTTGTGAAACAAGGAGATACATTGTTCGATGTCGTCAAGATATGCATGGTTTTGAAACCAGACTATCAAACATTTGCTATGTTGTTCAGGAGCCTAGGACAAATGAAGGCGAGGGTTATGGTGCTCCATCGGACAATACAGCTTGAAAACGTAACAGTCAGGTCAAATGAACTGAGCTTCTGAACTTCTGGTGGTGCATTTATCTGCTAGACTGTTAAGTTTTATGCCAACCTTACTTTTGTTATATAGTTGTAATATGTTTTGGTGCGCTACAAAATTTATTCTTAACGTGCAGCCACCGGCTAAAGAAAATAGCAAGCCATTTTTGTATCGTATAGGGTGTTCCCTATATTTGCACTGGTGGCGATCTTTGATACCGAGTGGATGTAATCTGTGCAATCGCCTTAATAGCCTAGCATTAGTTTCGGCCTTATTTATTTCCTAGTCTTCTTTTTCCCTAGTTTGCTAGTGGACACAACAACCATGGGCCATATACGGGTCGTAGGATCCATGGGTCTCCTACGGGCCATCGATAAATGGGCCTCCAACAGGGTCGTAGAATCGGTGGGCCTCGGGCCGTCGGATAAATGGGTCTACATGGGCCATAAACAGGCGTAATTGGTATCGGCGCAGCATGGTAACGGGCCGTTAACAGGTCGTAGGACAGGAAAGGCTTAATTCTGTCACAGGCATAACGGGTCATTAATGGGCCAGAATATAGGACGGGCTGGAAACGGCGCAACGGGTTAATAGGCCAGAAATGGGCCGACTCTTGCCATGGGCCGAATTTGTCCCATTAGGGGAACATGCCAGTAACGGGCTGACTCTTGCCATGGGCCGAATTTGGCCCATTAGGTGAACAATCCAGTAACGGGCTAGAAGTAATCGAGGGCCGAAAAGGAGCCCAAGAACGTATGGGCCGTCAATAGGCCAAACACTAACACGGGCTGGAAACGGACCATGTAAATCACGGGCCGTTAACGGGTACAAAGAAAATTATTGTTCATTATGGGCTAGAGTCACCATGGGCCTGTAAAGGGCCTAAAGATACGAAGGCCTCATATGGGCCGAAAGACGTCGTGGGCCATACATGGGCCGAAAGTGAAATGGGCTGGTGTTATATTCAACGGCCCACATGACGTTGTTGGGCCGATTGCCTTTAGGGCCTAACGGTCTATGAGTTACCGGGCCGTTAAATGGGCTATTTGCGAAGACTTTTCATGGGCCATCCCGTTAACTTTTAACCAAGTCAAACTGGCGGCTTTGTAAGCTAAATGGGCCAGTGGTGGGCCGTGGCACGTGTCGACATATCATAGGCGCCTATCTGACCCACTAACGAGTTGCCACGTGTTTCGTCTGGCCAATAAGAATTTTACACATGCAAATTTCCCATTGGTCGAGGCTGTTAACGGGTTATCGGATCCAAAACCCGACTTGATAACTTAACGACGTTCTGTTACGGTGGATGCCACGTGTCGGTCACCCTTGACGAAAGCACTTCTGTGACGTGCGATTTATCATCGTGGAAGTGGACACTTCCATGATGATAATTTTGGTAATGTCATGGAACACTTCTACGACAGCACATGTATGACTATCTTGATTCTGTCATAAAATCGTCATGGATGTACATGCATGACAAAAAATGCGACCTACTGTGACAAACACGTATCATCACGGAAGTGTATTTTTTGTAGTGTATGCTGGTGGGGGTTATGTGGAGAAGACAAAAAAGGAGAAACTCTCACATCGACACGGCTAATCAACGTGCTATGGAGATGCCCAACAATTGATGTCAATGTGAGGAGTAGGGATTGTCATGCAATGGATGCACTAAGAGATATAAGTGTATGATAGCTCAAACTAGAAACTGAGTGGGTGTGCATCCAACTTGCTTGCTCATGAAGACCTCAGGCATTTGAGGAAGCCCATCATCGGAATATGCTAGCCAAGTTTTATAATGAAAATTCCCACTAGTGTATGAAAGTGATAACTCAAGAGACTCTCTATATGAAGAACATGGTACTATTTTGAAGCACAAGTGTGGTGAAAGGATTGTAACATTACCCCTTCTCTCTTTTTCTCTCATTTTTTGTATTTTTTTCATTTATTTTTTATTTTTTTGGTGGGCTTCTTTGGCCTCTCTTTTTTATTTGGGCTTCTTTGGCCTCTTTTATTTTTCATAAAGTCCGGAGACTCATCCCGACTTGCGGGGGAATCATAGTCTCCATCATCCTTTCCTCAGTGGGGCAATGCTCTAATAATGATGATCATCACACTTTTATTTACTTACAACTCAATATTACAACTCGATATCTAGAACAAAATATGACTCTATATGAATACCTCGGGCAGTGTATCGGGATGTGCAATGATCTAGAGTAGCAATGACATCAAAAAATGGACAAGCCATGAAAACATCATGCTAGCTATCTTACGATCATGCAAGGCAATATGACAATGAATGATCAAGTCATGTATATGATGATGATGGAAGTTGCATGGCAATATATCTCGGAATGGGTATGGAAATGCCATGATAGGTAGGTATGTTGGTTGTTTTGAGGAAGATATAAGGAGGCTTATGTGTGACAGAGTGTATCATATCACGGGGTTTGGATGCACCGGCAAATTTCGCACCAACTCTCGAGGTGATAAAGGGAAATGCACAGTACCGAAGAGGCTACCAATGATGGAAGGGTGAGAGTGCGTATAATCCATTGACTCAGCATTAGTCATAAAGAACTCACATACTTATTGCAAAAATTTATTAGCCCTTGAAACAAAGTGCTGCATGCATACTCCTAGGGGGGAGGTTGGTAGGAGTTAACCATCGCGCGCCCCGACCTCCACACAAGGGATGACAATCAAAAAATATCTCATGCTCCAACTTCGTTACATAACAGTTCACCATACGTGCATGCTACGGGAATCACAAACCTCAACACAAGTATTTCTACTAATCCACAACTACCCACTAGCATGACTCTAATATCACCATCTTCATATCGCAAAGCTATTGCAAGGAATCAAACATATCATATTCAGCGATCTACAAGTTTATGTAGGATTTTATGACTAACCATGTGAATGACCAATTCCTGTCATATCTTTAAATAGATATAAGTGAAGCAAGAGAGTTTAATTATTTCTACAAAAGATATGCCCATGCTCTAACAAATATAAGTTAAGCAAAAGCGCATTCTACAAATGGCGGTTTTCTATTGAAGAGAAACAGGCAATCCAAACTTCAAATGATATAAGCGAAGCACATGAAGCATTCTATAAAGCCATACTCAAAAGATTTAAGTGAAGTGCAATGAGCATTCTACAAATCAACCAAGGACTATCTCATACCAGCATGGTGCATTAAATAAAAGTGAAAACTAAATGCAAAATACGCTCCAAGATTTGTACATATGGCATGAACGAGACGAATCCAAAAACATACCGATACTTGTTAAATAAAGAGGGATGCTGAGGGAGTCCCGGACTAGGGGGTGTCCGGATAGCTGGACTATCATGATCGGCCGGACTCCAAGATTATGAAGATACAAGATTGAAGACTTCGTCTCGTGTCCGGATGGGACTCTCCTTGGCGTGGAAGGCAAGCTTGGCGATACGGATATGTAGATCTCCTACCATTGTAACCGACTCTGTGTAACCCTAGCCCTCTCTGGTGTCTATATAAACCGGATGGCTTTAGTCCATAGGACGAACAACAATCATACCATAGGCTAGCTTCTAGGGTTTAGCCTCCTTGATCTCGTGGTAGATCTACTCTTGTAACACACATCATCAATATTAATCAAGCAGGACGTAGGGTTTTACCTCCATCAAGAGGGCCCGAACCTGGGTAAAACATCGTGTCCCTTGTCTCCTGTTACCATCCGTCTAGACGCACAGTTCGGGACCCCCTACCCGAGATCCGCCGGTTTTGACACTGACATTGGTGCTTTCATTGAGAGTTCCTCTGTGCCGTCACCATTAGAAAGGATGTCTTTTCTCGTATTTAAAGACGGCACCGTCGTCAAGGGAGCTTTTGCCGCCGGCCAGACTATCCGGCTAGGAGGTTTTCTTATGACCGCATGTTCGGCCACCGCTCCGACAATGACCTCTCAGGTCATTAAAAGCGATCTTCACGTTAGCCCGGAATTCGCCGAGAAGCTAGATCCGATTGAGCTCTCCTCCGTAAACGATCTCTTGGATCGCATCGCCGTCCTGGAAGTCGCTACCGACTACGATCAGATTGGGCTTAAAACCGATCTGAGAGAAATTAACTCTCCCCAGGTTACCCACCACGTGGTTGTGCTAGAGGAACAATGCGGCGACTCTTCTTCTATGTTAAACACCAACCATGCCCGGATTCCCGATCCATCCATGCCGGATTCCCACTGAGGGTCAGACACTAATCAAATACTGAACATAAAGTTAGGCATCGGACCAGATTTGTTGGAAAGCGTCCAGCAAACCAAGCTTCCGAATCCGGAAGCTTCTTGGCCTTTGAGCCTCAGATCTAGCGGGGTTCCGAACATAATTCCACCCGCCCACCCAAACATAAGCGATCTATCTCAAATACGGCAAGAGCCCGATGAAACAGTACATCATTACTGGGCCAGATTCCTCCTGGTTATGAACAGGATAAAGGACTGCCGTGAAGAAAGCGCGATTTTAATCTTCTGCAACAATTGTACGGACAAGGGAATCATAAACGCCATCAGTCGTCGCGAAGTTACACGCTTCACCGACCTAGCGACAATTGTACAAAAATACTGCGCGATGGAGAGTGCCTGGAAAACCGAAACTAGGTTTTGGGACAATCCGGCCCTGAATACAACCCAAGTCCGAAATAAAAGGGTGTTACTCAAGCACCTGGGTTAAAAACCAAAAAGCAAAAAACCCCTAAAGGGTACGGAACCGTACTGGAGGGATGGCTCAACGGACCCTGCAAAATCCACAGTATGGAGGGCGCCACTCCAACACATAGCCTTCGAGCATGTTGGATATTATGGCAGGTGGCCAAAAGTGGTGAAGGCTTTTTAGCCCCGGGCAACCAGCCCAGCAGCATCAGTACGGTATTAACAGTCTTCGAGACTTTCGCATCAAATAACATGCGGAAACGAACAATCCGCAGCCTTGCCAAAGTCTACCAAGTATCAACAACAAATCCATGGAGCGACACGGCTATCACCTTCAATGCCAGCGACGAACCTAAATTCCGAACAGCTAGAGCACCAGCCGCATTGGTCCTCAGTCCGATAGTGGACGACTTTCGTCTTACCAAGGTACCCATGGATGGCGGCAGCGGATTAAACCTCATCTACGAGGAAACCCTTCAAAAAATGGAAATTGACTGGAGCCGCATGGAGCGAAGCAGCACAACCTTCAGGGGAATAATCCCTAGTCGAGAAGTACGCTACACCGGAAAAATCACACTAGATGTAGTGTTCGGCTCGCCGAACAATTATAGGTCCGAAGAGGTCACGTTCCAAGTGGCCCCATTCGGCAGCGGATATCACGCTTTGTTAGGGCGAGAGGCATTCACAATCTTCCAAGCTATACCCCATTACGGGTACATGAAGCTCAAAATGCCCAGACCCAATGGAATAATCACTCTCGCTAGTGATCCAGATACAGCACTCCGCGCTGAAAATAAGACTGCCGCACTGGCCCTAGAGGCATTATCCGAAGCCCTAGCGGCAGAGGAACTAACTGCGCTGTGCTCCACGGTGGATAGGGACGATGTGATACTCGATAAGAGGTCCAAGTCCACCTCCTTTAAACCAGCAGACGAAATAGTCAAATTTCAGGTCCATCCAACGGACCCCACAAAGACGGCATCCATTGGGGCACAATTAAATCCTGATGTAGAAGCCACACTACGAGAATTCCTTCGGGAAAATTGGGACATTTTTGCCTAGCACCCTTCAGACATGCCAGGAATCCCACGCAGGCTGGCAGAGCATAGCCTAAATATCCTAAAAGGATTCATGCCAGTCAAACAAGCTCTTCGGCGATTTTCCGAACCAAAAAGACAGGCAATGGGATAGGAGCTAGCCAAACTCTTAGAAGCCGGATTCATCAGAGATATCAAACATCCGGACTGGCTAGCCAACCTAGTAATGGTACCAAAAAAGGACAAATCCTGGCGCCTTTGCGTCGATTTCAAAGACCTTAACAAGGCCTGTCCAAAGGACCCTTTCCCTCTCCCTCGCATCGACCAAATAATCGATGCTACCGCAGGGCACGATTCATTGTGCTTCCTCGATGCATACTCCGGATACCATCAAATCAAGATGGCAGAAAAAGACCAGGCCGCAACGGCATTCATTACTCCATATGGGCCATTCTGCTTCAACACAATGCCCTTCGGACTCAAAAACGCCGGCGCAACATATCAGCGCATGATTCAGACATGTCTGGCTACCCAGATAGGCAAAACAGTAGAGGCATACGTAGACAATGTGGTCGTCAAGACCAAACACGTCGAAACTCTAGTAGATGACTTGAGGGTGACATTTGACAACCTCCGAGCATGTATGACATTAAGCACAACCCAGAAAAATGTGTCTTCGGAGTACCAGCCGGAAAGCTTTTGGGCTTCATTGTATCCGGTAGAGGAATTGAAGCAAACCCAGCCAAGATCCAAGCTCTGTCACAATTGGATATCCCAAAAGACCTCTAGCAAATACAAAAACTAACTAGGTGCGTAGTGGCTCTAAGCCGCTTCATCTCCCATTTGGGAGAAAAGGCTCTGCCCCTCTATCGCCTCCTTCGGCGTACCGAACACTTCGAATCGACGGATGCTGCCATGGCCGAACTCGAAGAAATCAAGGCCATACTGGCAACAAATCCGGTACTATCCGCGCCCAACCTGGGCGAACCTATTTTATTATATATCGCAGCAACACATCAAGTTGTCAGCGCGGTACTCGTCGTCGAACGAGAAACAGAAGGGCACAGATTCCCTCTTCAAAAACCAGTGTACTACGTATTCACTGTCTTAACTCCATGCAAGTCCCGGTACACACATTATCAAAAGATAGCGTATGCGGTGTTCATGGCATCCCAGAAGCTGCGACACTACTTTCAAGAGTGCTCCATAACGGTGGCCTCCGAAGTACCTCTCAACGATATTATAAACAATTGCAACGCAATGGGCAGGATGGCAAAATGGGCCATTGAGCTCTTACCATTTGACATAACCTACAAACCACGGTGAGCTATAAAGTCGCAAGTCCTGGCTGACTACGTCGCCGAATGGACCAAAGCCGAACTCCCTAAAGAGTGCGGCGCGTACTCCAATTGGGTCATGCATTTCGACGGATCCAAAATGTTGGCTGGCTTGGGGGCTGGTGTCGTCTTGACGTCCCCAACTGGAGACACAGTCCAATACGTACTTCAAATAATGTACATGGACTCCAACAACGCAGCCGAATACGAGGCCCTTCTACACGGCCTCCGGATGGCAGTCTCCATGGGCATTCAACACCTAGAGGTGCGCAGGGATTCAAACCTCGCAATATCCCAAGTAAATGGAGACTTTGACGCCAAAGATTCGAAAAGGGCAGCTTACCGCAATGCTGTCCTAAAAATGTCATCTCGGTTCAAAGGACTCGAATTCCACCATGTAGCCCGAGATAATAACCAGGCAGCAGACGTGTTAGCACGCATCGGCGCAAAACGCGACACCGTCCCTCCAAACATCTTCCTGGAATGGCTCTTCAAGCCATCTGTATTATGGGAAGAGGAGTCTGGAAATAACAATCCGGAGCCAGCTGCAGCACCTAACTCAGACAATTCTGACACAATCGGCGGCTCAGCCAATGAAATAACACCTTCAGCCCACGAAATAATGGCAGTAATTGCCCCATGGACAGAACCATTCCTAGCCTACTTAATTAGGCAGGAACTTCCCGAAGACCAAAATGAGGCCCGTTGCATAGTTCAGCGATCTAAAGCCTACAAGGTCCATGAGGGAGAACTTTATAAGAAAAGCATAACTGGAGTCCTTCAAAGGTGTATCTCCGAAGAGGAAGGGCGAATTCTCCTGGCTGAAATTCACGCCGGACTCGGCGGGCACCACGCTGCAGCCCGGGCCCTTGTAGACAAGGCCTTCCGTACAGGATTTTATTGGCCGACAGCCCGGGCAGATGCTCAGGACTTAGTCCAACGATGCGTCGGTTGCCAGCTCTTTGCTAATCAGAGCCACATGCCACCCACTGCCCTCAAAACTATACACATCACCTGGCCGTTCACGGTCTGGGGGCTTGACATGGTTGGACCCCTTAAAGGGGGAACCCACAAGCACAAATACTTATTGGTCATGGTGGACAAATTCACCAAATGGATTGAAGCCAAGCCGGTTAAAACGGCAGAATCCGGACCTGTGATAGATTTCATATCTGGGGTAGTACACCGTTTTGGCGTCCCCCACAACATCATCACTGATAACGGCACGAATTTCACGGCCGACGAGGTTAAACTCTGGTGCAAAAATATGGGCATCAAGCTTGACTACGCTTCAGTCTATCACCCCAAACTAATGGTCAAGTCGAGCGAGCAAATTGTCTAATCAAGAGCGGCATCAAACCCAGACTAGTGCGGTCCCTCAAGGGATCTAACACGCACTGGGTAGAGGAGCTCGACTCCGTACTCTGGGGGCTGCGGACCACACCAAACCGAACTACCGGATTCACACCATTTTTATGGTGTATGGCGCAGAGGCAATTCTGCCCTGCGATATAATTCATGACTCACCTCGCGTGCGCATGTACGAAGAAAGAGAAGCCGAGCTGGATCGGCAGGACAGTTTGGACGCCTTAGAGGAGGAGCGGGACGTGGCAAAAGCTCGTTCTGCATTTTATCAACAGAAGGCTCGAAGATATCAAAGCAGAGAAGTACGGGCCAAAGCTTACAATGTTGGCGAACTCGTTCTACGCCTGCCGGAAAAGAAAAAGGACAAACTTAAGCCCAAGTGGGAAGGTCCCTTCATCATCGACCAAGTCCTGACCGGCGCAGCAAACCGTCACGCATCTGACAACCGACTCGAGCCGAACCCATGGAACGCAGCCCGTCTCCGAAAATTCTACGCCTAACGCCGGACTCAGAGTTCGTCTCACTCCTCCGTCGACCTTTTTAGATTTTCACTGTCTCTTGTCCCCCACCTTCTTCCCACTTTTTTTTCAGTACCTTTGATAGGCTGATTTGCGCATTGTTCGCACACACTTGATGTGCTCCTAGCACTCATTATACCTGGGGGCTTCTTTAACAGAAGCTTATTTATACGGGCTTCATGCCCAACACATGTGTCATACTTCCGCATGTACCTTTTATTCACCATTATATGCATCGATATGACTTAAGTTTTGGCCAAGCTGGGTTGCCTGGCTCGTGTGGTTACCCCTATGTTCCCGATTGTTTGGCTAGGAGGTAAAGGGAGCACCTCTGTGATTGTTACTACCGAGTCAGCCGGATGTGTACCTCAGACTGGGTGAAGCCGAAAGCTAGCATTCTTAAGAGAATATTTGGTCGGTGACTTGAAAGATGATTTATTACTTACTTATTTATTTGCCCCCAGATGCTTTTTCTGCTATTTTCGCAGGCCGGACATGCACTTTAGGGCATGCCTCCCAGGGAAAGGAACCCTTAACGGAACTATTCTCCCTGGAAGATGTTTCTTACTAACCATGTAATATAACATAGCTAGTTGGGCACTTGTCTGATAAAGAAATTATGACCCCGATGCCTTGTCTCCACGCATGCCCCGGTTCTTCTATAACCGTAAGGGTATTCGGACACACTCCGGACTGTTGGGTCCCGAGGTTGAAGCGAAATGGTCCGCAAAGACAAACGATCTACAATCCGGCTAGAAGGCATTTTACATGTCATTTCAAATTACATCGTCAAACTGACTGATTGTACTCCTCTTCAATCCCATCTAACAGGCTGTCTAATTTACAGTACTGTTCGGAATATTTCGCGGCCAGCTCTACTTGGCCGTACATCAAGCTCACAGGGATCTCCTTCCCATCAGGCCCCGCAGGTCCGACCTCGGCCATGTGGTTTGGGTCGGCCTTCGGGTACCGCGTCTTCACCATGGCCCAGGCCTCCCTGGCGCCTTGACGGCAGGCCGATATCTTCCACAGATGGAGGCGTCGCCGTGCTCCCTGAAGCTTCTCAGCAAGCCCTCCAAGGCCCTTGGGTAGGGAGACGGAAGGCCATAAGGCCTGAACGACGCCACTCATCGCCTGCCGAACATGTTCGAGCAGTTGCACCAGCTCGGGAAGTTGGTCACCCGTTGAACTAGGCATTTCCTCCGCAGGGCGACCTGTGAGCACACCTAAAGACACATTTCTATCAATCGACTTCCTCGCCGAATTCTTATTTTCAAAGGAATTTGCTCAAGCACTTACTATAAATGTCGCGACGAAGCCGCTCATTCTCCTTCACGGAGCCAGACAGCTGGGCCCGAACACCTTGCTCTTCTCCTAGCTGGGTGTGGGCATCTTGGAGCTTGTTTCTCTCCTGCTGCACCTTCATAAGCACCCTCTCGCCGTCCTTTAGCTAACGCAGTAGTTGTTGCTTGTCCGGATCTAGTCCGGCGCCCTCTGCAATATTATTGTCAGATTTACGCACACGCCACACTTTGTTAACTACTTATCTTTTCGAAGTACGTATTACCAGCGGGGGTCTCTGTGGCTCCCCCTGTGGTGGCTAGTGCAGCCTCAAGTTGGGCCTTGCACTCTTGGAGCTCCTGGGACAGGTGGGTATTCTTCTCCGTAAGATCCTGCATAATAAATTATCCTTAAATAAGTTATTTTAACTATTTTAAGTCTTAGGGGCTACTAGCATATATAACTATTAAAATTACTTACCCGTATGTCCTTCACATACTGCTCCGTGGCTCTGGTTAAACCATCTTGAGTAGCACGGAGGTGCGCGTTTCCCGCATCAAAGGCATTCAACGCCTCCGGGGAGAAACACGCGTCACGAAGAACTGTCCGGCGACGCCTGTGATTCATGGAGCTCTCCACCTCAGACCGGGTGGCGGACAGCCTGTCGTCATCCTCCGTCGGAGGAGCATCCGGCTCTCGCCTTGTGTTCGCCTCCACTTCCGGACCACGCGATGGAGCATGGCTGGCGGTGGCTTGATTGGCAACCTCTCCGGACACTGTCCGGCGAGCGCTCTTTCTCCTGGAAAAAGTTATGAGCATTAATATACTTCCTAGGGATCCTTCCCTTAAAAACAACGGTGCGCCGTACCATTGCGGCAACGTTTCGATTCGCGTCGCACTCCTCTTCTGCCTGCTGGGCCGAACTGACCCTTGCTGGTCAGCCGCCGCAGGTTCGGCTTCCCGCCTTAAAGGCACCTCCTGCGATGCACCATCAGTATAGGATGGTCAGAGTTGAGCATGGATCAAATGATGGTGTCAAGACCTCGGTCGTAGTCACCTCGGAGGCCGGAAACAAACCGGGGTAGTCAGCCATAATGGCGACTAGGGCATTGTCCATGCTAAGTTGGTGGAACACCCCGTCAATCAGCTCCACCTTTATGTCCGGATCCTCTTCGGAGGTCGGATCAAGGGATCATTCCGGATCCTCAGGCTGTGGAGTTAGGCTTCGTATGCCCTCCACGTCCCGGCGCAGCTCCTGCATCGAAATCACAAAGTAAGATACTTGACTTTGGAAGTATGGATCGGGTAGATAAAATGTCCGCTTACACAGCTCCGAGGGTTATTCATGGAAAATCCGTTCAATGGATTCGTGCGGAGAAAGTCCTCCTCCTCCCCCTTGTACAAGCCGGACAGGATCTTTGCCAGATCGACTGCCGAGCCCGGCCCTCTGCGGCCATGTCGGGTGGCGTCGTCTTCCCCGTTGAAATCCCACATAGGGTGGCCCCTATATTGGAGTGGCTGCACCCCTCGCATAATGCACGTGGCCATGATTCCAATCATGGTCAATCCGGAGTGGGCCAGTAACCTAATCCGGCCCATCAGATAATGGACGCTCCCATCATCCACCCGTTGAGGGCTCCGCGGGCGCCAACTCAGTCGTTTCTTCAAGGGAGCATTGCTGAACTCCGGGAGGCCGATCCGAACTGGATCCGGCAGAGGGGCGTCCTCCATGTAGAACCATTCTGAAGGCCAGTCTTCGGACGCCTTCTTCGGGGTGCCGGATAGATATCCGGTCCCGGCGATGCGCCATATTTCGGCTCCACCCACTTGATATATCGACCCCTCATAAGAACGGGGTACGAGGCAAAACAATCTCTTCCATAGCGCAAAATGGGGCTCGATGCCCAGGAACAGCTCGCAAAGAGCTACAAAGCCCGCGATGTGCAAAATGGGGGCAGGTGTGAGGTGATGAAGCTGGAGTCCGTAGAACTCCAGGAGCCCCCGGAGAAACGGATGTATGGGAAATCCGAGTCCCCTTATTAGATAAGGGACGAAGCATACCCGCTCTCCTTTGGAAGGGTTGGGGACGCTCTCCGCCTGCTTTCCACCCTTGAAGGTGGCCAGTCCGGCTTGAACCGGAACCATGAAAGCCGGGGGGAGATATCCCTCGGTTTGCAGCGCCACTAGCTCGCTGTGTGGAACTGAGCATCTCCCCCAATCTCCTGGCTTAGGGCTGGGAGCACGAGAGGAGGAGCCGCGTCGACTATCCTTGATAGAATGGATTTTTGTCAGAGGCGCTTCGATGTGAACTTGCGGATGGAGGATGGTGTGAGCTGGATCTAGATCCTCGCCTCTCTTATAGGCGGCTCGTTCGCACAGCTAGGGGGTAAAATGTAAAAATACCCTAGCTTTTCGCATTCATACGACACGTGGAAGAAGGCCATTATTGGGCGTAGAAGCCAAGGAGCGCAACATTTATAAGGAAGCTGGACACTATTCGACAGGAACATAATGTTTGAAGGAGAACCCGCCTTGCAACGCCGAAGACAATATACACGCCAGACTCGTCATCGTTGAAGCCCGGTTCGGGGGCTACTGAGGGAGTCCCGGACTAGGGGGTGTCCAGATAGCCGGACTATCATGGTCGGCCGGACTCTAAGATTATGAAGATACAAGATTGAAGACTTCGTCCCGTGTCCGGATGGGACTTTCCTTGGTGTGGAACGCAAGCTTGGCGATACGGATATGTAGATATCCTACCATTGTAACCAACTCTGTGTAACCCTAGCCCTCTCCGGTGTCTATATAAACCGGACGGCTTTAGTCCATAGGACGAACAACAATCATACCATAGGCTAGCTTCTAGGGTTTAGCCTCCTTGATCTCGTGGTAGATCTACTCTTGTAACACACATCATCAATATTAATCAAGCAGGACGTAGGGTTTTACCTCCATCAAGAGGGCCTGAACCTGGGTAAAACATTGTGTCCCTTGTCTCCTGTTACCATCCGCCTAGACGCACAGTTCGGTACCCCCTACCCGAGATCCACCGGTTTTGACACCGACGGATGCCTTCCGGGGCATCCCCAAGATTAGACGCTTGAGTCTCCTTGAATATTTACTTGGGGTGCCTTGGGCATCCCCAATCTTGAGTTCTTGCCTCTCTTCCTTTTCGTCATATCGAGACCTCCTCGATCAAACACTTCATCCACACAAAACTTCAACAGAAAACTCGGTAAGATCCGTTAGTATAATAAAGCAAATAACAACTATAAGTATTGTTGCAAACCAATTCATATTTTGTTTTTGCATTGTACCTACTGTAATATAACTTTTCCATGGCGTAATTCACTGATAGAAATTGATAGTTTCATCAAAACAAGTAAACTATGCATCAAAGACAGAATCTGTCAGAAAAAGAACAGTCTGTAGGAATCTGAACATTCACCATACTTCTGGTACTCCAAAAATTCTACCAAACTTAGGAAAAATAAACAATTTGTACAGAAAGACACTGCAAAAAGAATCAGAACCGTTTGATGTGCCAGTAAAAAAATGTAAAATCACGCACTACAGCCAAAGTTTATGTCCTGCACCGTACAAACCAACAAGCATTGTAAACATCCTAAAGGCAAACATTGGCACATTATTTTTATAATACAATGGGATTGTACAAAGGGATAATTATTTTTGTTGAAAGTTTATGTAATTAAGATTCACAAAGTTTCCGTGAGCATGAACAAAGTTCAAGGAGCTCTCCCACTTCAACAATGCTTGTCTTTCTCACTTTCACTTTCCTTCTTGAAAAGTTTTGGGTTCCCCTCTTTATTTTATTTTTGTTTTTAGAGTATATAAGAGCACTCAACAGAAATAAATGACTCTCTAAAACTTCCGGGTTGTCTCCCTGGCAGTGCTTTCTTTAAAAGCCATTAAGCTAATCATATAGTCCTCAAGTAATGGATCCACCCGGATCCCAAGGTATATCGAAGCCAATTTTAATTAGCAATGATTTGTAATTTAGTAGAGAGCACAAAGTAACATATATCATGCAACAACGAAGTCTAAAGTTTCCCTTTTTCAGATATACAGTGTCCCACATAACAAACATGCTCATCTAAAGATTTGCCCTCAACTAAGCTAATTGGGGTTTCAGCACGAGCACAAAGGGATCGAAGATGATCCAAGTAAAAAGCTTCAGGAGTGTGATAGATTTTGAGTGGTTCTTCAACCATTGGTTCAGTAGGTACAACTAAATTTTTTGGTATTTTGCGTTTCCTACCCATAACTAAAGATAGAAAGCAACCAAGAACAGCAAATAAAAATTACTTAGTGATAAAGCAAACAAGCACACACGAGAATATTCACCCCACGCTATGATTCCCCGGCAACGGCGCTAGAAAAAGGTCTCGATAACCCACAAGTATAGGGAGTCAATTGTAGCCTCTTTCGATAAGTAAGAGTGTCGAACCCAATGAGGAGCTAAAGGTAGAACAAATATTCCCTCAAGTTCTATCGACCACCGATATAACTCTACGCATGCTTAGCGTTCGCTTTACCTAGAACAAGTATGAAACTAGAAGTACTTTGTAGGTGTTGTTGGATAGGTTTGCAAGATAATAAAGAGCACATAAATATAAACTAGGGGTTGTTTAGATAAAGAAGCAAAAATTAAATATAGCGAGTGTGGAAAAGTGGTGGTAGGAGTTGTGAAATTGTCCCTAAGCAATTGACTACTTTACTAGACCGATAGCAAGTTTTATGTGGTAGAGGCATAAGCTAACATACTTTCTCTTCTTGGATCATATGCACTTATGATTGGAACTCTAGGAAGCATCCGCAACTACTAAAGATCATTAAGGTAAAACCCAACCATAGCACTAAAGCATCAAGTCCCCTTTATCCCATACGCCACAACCCCCTTACTTGGGTTTATGCTTCTGTCACTCAAGCAACCCACTATAAGCGAATCATGAACGTATTGCAACACCCTACAGCCGGAATCCCTCACGCTTGCGCGACACGGAGGGCACAATAGGACAGCAACATAACCACAAGCAAATTAAACCAATCATAGCAATTCATCAATCAACGGTAGGACAACAAAAATCTACTCAGACATCATAGGATGGCAACACATCGTTGGATAATAATATGAAGCATAAAGCACCATGTTCAAGTAGAAGGTACAGCGGGTTGCGCGAGAGTGGACCGCTGAATATAGATGGGGGAGGTTATGGAGATGTTGGTGAAGATGATGGAGGTGTTGGTGTAGATCACGGTGAAGATGATGGCCCCCGGCGGTGTTCCGGCGCCACCGAAAGCAAGGGGGAGAGAGCCTCCCTTCTTATTCTTCTTCCTTGACCTCCTCCCTAGATGGGAGAAGGGTTTACTCTCTGGTCCATGGTCTCCATGGCGTGGGAGGGGCAAGAGCCCCTCCGAGATTGGATCTGTCTCTCTGTCTCTCTCTCTGTTTCTACGCTCTCGGATTCTACCCTTTCACCGTTTCTTATATATCCGGAGATCCTTAACTCCGATTCGGTTGAAACCTTTGCCCAGATTTTTCTCCAAAAAATAGCTTTCTTGCGGAAAAAGAAGAGTGTCAACCGCCTTACGGGGTGCCCACGAGGGTTAGGGGCGCGCCTGCCCCCCTGGGGCGCGCCCCCCTGCCTCGTGGCCCCCTCAGGCAGCGTCTCGCGTTGATTTTTCCTCCAGAAAATCATAAATATTCCAAAAACATTCTCCATTTGTTTTTATCCCGTTTGGACTCCGTTTGATATGGGGTTTCTGTGAAACATAAAACATGCAACAAACAGGAACTGGCACTGGGCACTGGATCAATATGGTAGTCCCAAAAATAATATAAAAAGTTGCCAAAAGTATATGAAAGTTGTAGAATATTGGCATGGAACAATCAAAAATTATAGATACGATAGAGACGTATCAAATGTCCACTACCACACATGTGTCGTCCTCCTGCACCTTCACCCTCATTCTTGCATTGCAGCCTGTCCTCTGCGAAGTTTTGTTTCATTTCCTGTCAGCCTCTGAAACAGAAGTTGTGTGTTTCCCTTGGAACACGCAAACAAAATACTTGTGATTGTCATTCCCTCCCGTCTTCCTGATTCCAAAACCTACATGGCTAGCGTATCTGTTATAAAATTCCCTTGCTTTCTCTACATTCTGG
Source organism: Triticum aestivum (assembly GCF_018294505.1). NCBI lineage: Eukaryota > Viridiplantae > Streptophyta > Magnoliopsida > Poales > Poaceae > Triticum > Triticum aestivum. The sequence goes on from NC_057798.1 coordinate 621,510,451, forward strand.
AATCGCATTTTTAGTCTTGGTATTAGATAATCCGGGAGATCCGACATCTGCAGAAAAACAAAAAATAATGCAAACGGCACGTTAAAATGCAGTTTATGATCTTGTTATCCTGGAGCGATGTCGGGGGTTGGGTACGACATATGCCAAAGGATGGCTTATCATGGTGGGAGCGAGTAGAACGTCGCCGGTGCCCGGAAGCGGGATGAGGTGAAGACATGCACGCTGGCGGATCTTACCCAGCTTTAGGGCTCTCCGTGGAGATAACACCCCTATTGCTGCTCTGCGGGTCTCCGCATGGTCACTATGGCAAAGTGAACACAATGGTGCTCCTAGAGCTGTTTCTGGAGGTAGGAGAGGGCAAGGCTAGCTCTCTCTTTCCTATGTTATGGGGTCTAGTGCTATATGGATCCGAACCCTTTGCATGGGCTCTCCGGGGGTTTATATAGGCCTAGCCCCCAGGGGTACAATGGTAATCTGGCTGGGCACAGGTCCCAACCATCTGTCTCTCACGTCGTCGTCTTCTCCGCCGACTACTGGGGCCCGCCAACTGGCGGGCCCCGCGAATAGGCCTGGTACTGTAGTGGTGCTTCTGATGACGCTGGCTTGGTCATGAGGTCATGGAAACAGTGCCACCGTCGGGCGGGCATTCGCTGTCGCCATTCCCCGTATTGTCTGATTAATGGCATGCGGGGCTCGTGGGAGGGGCCGGCCGACTCCAGGGGGCCGACTCCCACGGGTCCGGCTTCAGGGCGCTCTTGCCGTCTTCTGTTCACCCGCCGACAGGCGGTACCGTCGTCCTCGGGTCGTATAGGTAGGCGTCGTGGGCATAGTGCGCCGCCCACTGAGGCTGAGGTCAGGGCCGGCATGGCAACAGTGCTGCGCCACGATGGAGATCTCCAGCGATATGGCGCGTTGTAGCCATGCTGGTCCTTCGTAGGCAGGGTAGAGACGGCCACGCTGTGACCGTTCCCCGCCCTATTCATCGCGGCGAAGGCAGGGGGTGGTTGGAGTCGCGAGACGACTACCCTCAGCCGGCTTCTGTGGATGTCGTCAGCTGAGAGTCGGCTTATCTTGGAGTTGTCCCTGGGACTCGGCATATCTTGGAGCCGTCCCTGGGACTTGGCATATCTTGGAGTCGCCCCTGGGACTCGGCATATCTTGGAGCCGTCCCTGGGACTCGGCATATCTTGGAGTCATCCCTGGGACGCGGCTTGAGGGGCACAGCCTGTCCCGATGTCTTGAAAGGTTCTGGGGCTCGGGTTAGCCTATCCGTGGCACATTACTCCGACAGTAGTCCCCGAAGCTGGTGAGGCTCCGCGGATACTGCGTCGTGGGGCTTCAACAGTTTCATTCTTCTGGTGGTGGAATCTGGGCTTTGCTTGCCGTCTTCCTTCAGGCCGACTATCCGGAATCGGACTCGCAGAGAGCCGCCTCACTTCCTAAGGAGTTCGAACGTCGCGGCGGGAGACCAGGCAGTGTGCCTGATACGCTTCCCCGCGGTCACCCGCCACAGCCCCATCGCTCGGTGCCACGCGGCGAGGTCAGTCTGCCTACCCACGCGCGCGACGGCACATGCCGTCAGGCGGGGCCCGCCACTACCGCGCCTCGGTATGCGAACGGATCCGTTGCGGCCATGCGGACGGTTGGGTTTCCCATGTTGTTACTGCGTGCAGTAATTTCGTGGGGTAAATCGTGGGGGGCGTGGGGTCCCGTGCGCAGTTAATCCCACGCCCGCCCCATCGGCTTCTCAGCATACGAGGCGATAAGTAGGTGGGGGGAGAGGAGCGGCGAAGCACGCGCGCCCATCTTCCCTGCTCCCCCGCCTCCTCCTGCCTCCTCTGCTTCCTGTCTCCTTCTTGCTACCATCGTGCCGAACCACGCCGCGCCCGCCGCGATGAGCTCTTCCTCTGCCGCCGCGGCTCCTGCCGTGCGCTCCGGCGTGTGGGACGGCTCCGAAGTGGACGACGACCTCATCCAGTTTCTTCGCAAGACGCGCCACCTCCCCGGTGCAAACCTCGTGCGAGCCCGCGCCGCGCCGGCGAGGGAGATATCGCCGGCTCCGGAGGAGGGCGAGCGGGTCATTTTCCGCTCGCACCTCATGCGCGGCCTGGGGCTTCGGCGAGCGGCTTCTTTCGCTCCTTCTTGGAGTTCCACGGGCTCCAGCCGCACCACCTCACGCCGAACACAGTGGTGCTGTTGGCTACCTTCACCACCCTGTGCGAAGGCTTCCTCGGTGTTCTCCCCACCATCGAGCTGTGGGGAGAATTCTTCCAATCCAAGCTCGGCACGCACGTCGCCGTGGTGCTGGCCCAGTGCAGCGCCTTCATCACTATGCAGCGAACGACAGCCGATAATCTTTTTCCCTCCATCCCGCTGATCAAGTCGGTGAAGATGTGGCAGCGGTCTTATTTCTACGTGAAGAACGTCGCCCTAGATGATGACTGGGTCAATCTGCCACCTTATGAAGCCGGTGCACCGGCTGGGAGGCTCCCCAGCTGGTCCCACCGAGTCAAGACGCTGACTCCCGCCGGAGCCGCCGCCGTAGCGCGACTCCGAGTTCGGACACAGTCGGAGGGCCTGGTTGGAGCCGACTTGCTGGCCGCCTTCGTGGCGCGCCGAGTCCTCCCTCTCCAAGGCCGGCCTCATTTGATCAGTCAGATGAGCGACCACCGGGACCCGAGTCGGATGTGCACCAGGGCAAGCCGAAGAAGTTCAAGGGGGCGGCCGCCTCGACCAAACGGGAGGAGGCGGCCGCGAAGGCCAACCGTTTCCGCAAGGAAGTGAAGAGGTCGCCACTGGTCTCTGTGTAAGTGTTTCTGCCTTCGCCTTATTTTCCTTTGGTGAACTCTGTCCGACTCTTTTACACCCCCTCCTTGCTTCAGGGCTCCTCTTACCCTTGAAAGGGTCGCCACCCCCTCCGTCATGGGGTCGGTGGAGAAGTCTGCCAACACTCGGCGGGTTGACCCCACCGCCGACCTCCAGGAGGCGACGGAGCAAAACGCACGGGAGAAGCGCGACGAGGAGGAGGCCGACCGCCTGGAGAAAGCAGAGGCTGAGAAGGCGGCGGCCTCCACCCAGAGAAAACTGGAAGAGGCCGAAGCCGCCATTACAGCAAGGCGGCAAGCCGAGGAGGCCGCGCACCGCCAATCGGCATTGTTCGTCATCCCGCTGACCTCCGCGCCGCCGCCCCCGGAGTTCACGGGGCAGACTGGAGAAGCTGGCGCCGAGAACCCCATCGTGGAGAAGGAAAGCAGCGAGGCCTACATGTCGGACACGCTCGTGCCGCCACCGCCGCCTCCACCGCCGTCTAGGAGCGCGCGTGGAAAACAGCCGGTGGGCCCGCCGGTGCCGCCGACTGCGGATGAGTCCGAGGCGACGATGCTCCTCCAAGTTGCCTCGCCAGTGCGCCGCCGCCTTGAGAAGGCGACTTCGGCGCCGCGACCCTTGGAGACCGGTTCCGCCAGCTCGGCCATCCCAGACGCCGAGGCGACAAGCGCCGCGCCCGTCGAGTGGGTGCGCGGAGGTGGCACGGGTCCGCTGAACCAGGCGCTTCTGGACGTCTAGGCGAAGCTGCAGGCCGAGGGTGACGCCCTCCAAAACTACACCAGGGCGCATCTGGCATCGCGAACGGCCGTCCGAGTATGCCTTCTTCTTTTAATTCTTGTTTTTCTTGTTCTTCTCTGTGCGGGCGTGCCAGCGCACCCACTGGGTGTAGTCCCCGAGTTTCAGGCGACTGCTGAGCAGGCGGTTCGGAACTCCCTCTGGCGAGTTCCAAATATTTAACTTTGTCTGAAATGCTTATTACAGGATTATCACAACCTCCGCGCTACTGCCTTCAACCGCAATGTTGAGGAGCTGGGGAAGCGGACTGCCGACTTGTCAGAGAGCCGGAGTGAGTCCTTCTTCTTTTTTGCAGGGGCGCGCTGGTGCACCTGCGGGCTGTAGTCCCCGAGATTCGGGCCGACTGTTGAGCAGTCGGGCCGGATCTTCTCAGCGACTTTCTTTGTTGATGACTTATCGTCTTTTTCTTTTTTCTTCTTCAGAGGCCAACGCCACTCTTCAGCAGCAGCTGGGCGAAGCCAACACCGCCTTGCGCGCCAAGGGGGAGGAGTGCAGCAAGCTTGTCACGGAGCGTGACCTGCTGGTTGCGCAGCTGGCGGAGCAAAAGGAGCTGCTCAAGAAGGCGCAGGAGGAGGCAAATAAGAAAGAGGCTGCGCTCCTGGCCGAGTTTGAGAGCGAGCACTCCTCCTGGACCAACAAGGAGGCGCGGCTAACTTCCGGCTTCCATGAGATCGAGAACATCGTCGATGGTGAGTTTCTTGGTTTCCTTTGAGCCGCCGACTGTGGGTCGGGACGACTTTTGACTCTGACTTGTTTCTTTTTTGTCTTGGCAGACTTCTTCCCTGGCCACTCGCACGCAGTCACACAGGCCATCGAGGCTGATCGCGAGGCACAGAGGGCAAATGGCATGGAGATCACTGCTAATGCCCCCCTGACTATCGACGAGCAGCTTCTGAGTATCGAGGCCCGTCTTCGGCCGGCCCATCGGTAGATGCGCATACTTCAGCGTGCCGGCGCCCAGGCAGTTGCCGCTCTATGGCCAGACACGCCGGTTCGGCACACTGCCAGTCAGACTGCCGACTGGCTGGAGGTCACAGCTGGCCGTCTTGAAGCCTGGAAGGGTTCCTCAGCCCGGGCCGGAGCGCGCCGAGCCTTCGAATTTGTCAAGGCGTGGTATTCGGGGCTGGACCTGGACCGGCTGGCCGCGTTCCGGTCAGAGGCCCAGGCGGAACTGGTGGCTGTGGAGGGCTCCCTCGTCGAGCGTGCAGCGACGATTGCCGACTACACAGATACCAGCGTCTTCGTCCCCGAGCAGGCTGCAGGCGGCGAGGAGGTGCCGCCGGAGTGGTTCGGGATGAACCCGGACTACAACGAGCACTCGGCAGAGGTGATTGACTCCAGCACCGAGGAGGAAGACGAGGCGGAGGATGAAGGCGAGACGTAGGCGCCAGAAGACGGGGCGGGCGACCAGCCTCAGCTCGACCACGCCTCCAGGAACGAGCCGCGTCCAGAGAAGGCGACTGCCGCCAGAGACGATCAAGCCGAGACTGCCCAGCAGGCCGCCCCAGCGCCTGACACCGCCATCTCCTCCGACCCTCTGAACCCGAATGCCGCCTCCTAGGCTGCAGTCTTTGCCTTCGCTTTATCTGCCTTAGTAGTCTTTGAAAAACTTTGTTAATTTGAACAATTCCACCCGCGGGGTGTATCTTAAACTTCTACTTGAAGATTCGGCCAAGGGCCTATGTAAATATTTATCTGAGTTCTATCTTTCCTTGCTCATTGCTCTTTTGGCTTTTCCCTTTGCCGCCTTCCCTTAGTCGCCGCCTTGCCAGTCGGACAACTGCTCTGCGGACTGCCGCTGGATCAAACGCTTGGCTACTTTGGGAAGGCAAGTACTTGGCCATTTTTAGAGTCTTTTTAACAAGTTGGATAGAAAGCGGTACGCCGACTACTAAAGAGTCGACTTTCCTTAATAGAGGCTAGTAGAAAGCGGCAAGCTGACTACTCATGAGTCGGCTTTTGCTTGAAAGATGCTGGAAGCCGTCTTAAGCTATGTTTGTGCTTTGGGTCCTTACCCATTTTTCGTGTGGGCGCCCATTCTTTCTTACTCCTCCCTACCAAACAGTCACTCTGCGAGCTGCGGCTTTTGACAGGAGACGGCTTAGGCGCCACACACTACTTGTCTGACTGTGGGAAGCACCTCATAGCGCGAGGCGGGGAGTCCCCGGGCCGACTAGTCGAGCCCGGTGCCAAGCGGCATTAACAAAGAGTAATATACTCGAAGGCATAATTTTTATCATACAGATAACAAAAGAGGGGAGTCCCCGAGCTCGTCTCGGGGGGCCCAAAGTCTTGGTACTTTAATACAAAGGGTAGCGTGATACATACTGCATTAACTATAAAATCTTCGGAGAAGATTTGCATTCCACAGGTGTTCTGTCTCTTTGTCGGAGTTGTCCCTCTTGCGTGCTCGGGGCTTCTGAGCGTCGATCGGGTAGTAGGTGTCAGGACCCCGACTCGATGTCACATCGATCTAGCCGGTAACACCTCATATCACTTTGCGGCCTCATGCACGGTATTCCCACGGGTGTCGTCTTACCTTTTCCCGGGACCGTTTGCGCCTTTTGGCTCACGTATATGATAGTGTCGCTAGCATCCATATGATAAGGAGCCCGGGCTGACATGACTAGTCGTAAACCCAAAGTGGCACGGACTTACAGGGACAGGCATCCATGACCCAGCTTCGAACGTGTCGGTCATCAGCAAGTGGGTCCGGGCTGTAGCACTGGGCTAGCAGGACTCCGGTAAACCGGGCTGTAGCGGGCTAGCAGGACTCTGGTACTCAAAGCGTGACATTTCCCCGAAGGGACAGACACAGGAACGAAGAAGGACACATGCCGGCCAGCCTAAGTGTTCCAGAGCAGTAGCAAGCTACCATGGCTCAGCGGTAACACTAGGAGACATTTCCCGGTAAGAGAGGCTACTAAAGATAAACAACTAGATAGTCAGATCCCACACATACCAAGCATTTCAATCATACACACAATATGCTCGATATGTGCAAATACAACGAAGCATCACAACATGACTCTATGACACAAGTACTTTATTTAAGGCTCAGGGAGCCATACATAACATACACAAAGGTACGGGTCTCACGACCCACATACAAGTCATACAGTCATACAAACCAGCAGCGGAAGTAACTTGTCTGAGTACAGACAACTAGTAAAATAAAAGAGGCTTGGAAAGCCTAGCTATACTACGTGGTCCTTCACAAGCTCAGGGTCACCACCTGGGTCTTTAGCCTACTCGTTGATGTCAACGTCTACATAGAACCCATCAGAAGGGGTTGCAGCGTCTTCTGTAAAAATGTAGATTATAGCAACATGAGTACAAAGGTACTCAGCAAGACTTACATCAGATCCTACATACATGCATAGTATCAAGAAGGGTTGGTGGAGTTATTGCAGCAAGCCAGCTTTGACTCTTGGCTAGGCTATCCTACGATACTACAACTTGAAATGGTTTTGCGCACACGAGTCCACTACTCACCACTTCAATACACTACCGAGGATCCACCTCCGTCTTCCTACCGAAGAGCCATCCTCGGCACTCACACTTATCTTGAGGCTTTTAGTAGTTTCCATTTACTTGTCTATGAACTGTATAGGCAACCAAGTAGTCCTTTACCGCGGACGCGGCTATTCGAATAGATCATGTTAACCCTGCAGGGGTGTACTTCCTCATACATGTTTCCACCACTTAGCGTCTGCACACGACATGTGCTCGGCAGACTTCAAGCGAAAACCGACGTGGGTGTAGACCACGACCTACCTAAACACTTAAGCCTCTAGTCCAGGTTTATCGCCTATTCAGGTTCCATCCGCAGGGAGTCCGGCCGAGGTTTCCCATACGGCCCCGAACGATGTGAACAGGGTTCCCGAGATACCTAACGGGTATTCGGTACACCCGGCCACGTACCTACCGCATCACAGCCCACCCCTACGGTCAGCGCTGTCCACGGCCTCCAGTAGGCTACAAACACCAGAAACTTCTTGCAACTCCTGGACAGAGAGCTAGGGTGAATAAGAAGTCGAGCGGGGTCATATTTCAGGGCCCAATGCATGGTAGTAGCTGTATCTTAAATCACATATACAGATCTCAGTGCTTAAGGTCGGCTTCAATGAAACAACCCACCATGTACTCCTACATGGCCTCTCATCGATACCTTTACCAAATCGTGTTCACCACACCACTCTCATTACCGACATAAACATTTCACTCTAGCCCATCACCCAGATGAACCAGACCTGACACGACTCTAAGCATAGCAGGCATAGCAAGGTAGGAACAACACATACACATGGCTCGATCAACTCCTACACATGCTAGTGGGTTTCATCTAGTTACTGTGGCAATGACAGGTCATGTAGAGGAAATGGGTTCAACTACCGTAGCACCCAGCAGTTTGAATCGCGTTGTCTTAATGCAGTAAAAGAGAGCAGGAGCGAGAACATGGGATTGTATCGATATGATCAAATGGTTGGTTGCTTGCCTGATGGTTCGATGCACTGATACGGTTCTTCGTTAGGGTAATCACGGTACTCCTCGGAGGCAGAACCTGTCGCAAAGGACATCGATACACAAGCATCACCAAACAATGTGCAACAATATGATGCATGCATGAAACATGGCAATATGAGTGTGTTGGGCTAATGCAACTAGAACCAGAAGGGTTTGAACAAATTTGAATCAAAGATTCAAATTTCAAACTCAAACATGGCCTTTTAAAGTGCTTTTACTTGTTCTGCTTAAAACATCAATTTAACTTGTTTGATCATGCATGAAAATAGTACAGATGGATAGATTGGATTTTTCTGATCATTTTTCATATATAATTTGTCCAATTTGGAGTTACAGAATAAAAGTTATGAATTTTTGAAGTTTAAATAATATTCTGGAATTTCCTATATTAGAATAATTCCAGAAAATCATTATTGCGTCAGCCTGACGTCAGTGTGATGTCAGCAGGTCAACGGAACACGTCAGGGTCAAACCTGACAGTGGGTCCCGCATGTCAGGGTGATTATTTTAATTAAAGTTTAATTAAAACTAAACCTGTTTAATTAACAGGGCTGGGCCCCACCTGTCATTGACTCAGGGGAGTCAACCAGGGCCCACCCGTGGTCAAAGTCAAAGTCGGCTGCCGGTGTTTAGCCGCCAGCGAGCCCGACGCGGCGGCGGGAGTGGTTTTGGTCATTTCGGCCACCAAATGGGCCGCGGAGACCACCGGAGTGGAGCTGAGGACAAACCGCAGCTCTTGGTGGAGTCCGTTGGGGTCGGGGTGGCCGGAGTCGACGGCGGCGAGCTCGGCTGCGGCTGCCGGAGTTCGGGTGCGGTCGGAATCGACGTTGCAGGGGGTTTGGGGAGGCGTTAGTGCGCGCTGCGTGCTCCTGGTGAGGTGGGGAGCACGATAGTGCGCTCGGTTGGGTGCTACGCTGACCGTGGCCACGACGGCGACATCGCCGGCGGCGTGGAGCTCTCGGCCAAGGTGGGGCTAGGGCCTAGAGGTCGAAAGAGACCAGGGGAGAAGGGGGAAACGATCCGGGGGCTCACCGCGGAGCTGCAGGGATGGTTAGTGGGCTCGGGGACGCGCTGGAGACGGCGAATTCGACGGCAACGACGGTCGGAGCCCGAAGAGGGGAACGGCGACGTGGCGGCGATGCAGGGCTTCCGGGGAGCTGTGGAGCGGTGGGGAGGAAGAGGGGGTCGTGGCGGAGCTTCTGAGCTAGTCGGGGGAGCGAGGGGTGGCCGGAGACGGCTGCTGTGGCGAACGGCGGCGACGGTGGTGTTCGGCCGTGTGAGAGAGAGAGAGGGAGCAGCACGGGAGAGAGAGGGGGATAAGGCCAGGGGATCGGGGCGGCACCGAGAAGAAGCGCCGCGG